>NW_015542780.1:30831-36072 GCF_001515605.1 Sinocyclocheilus anshuiensis
TCTTGAAGAGAGAGAGAGAGCGAGAGCGTGCCAGCGAGCGAGCGAGCAGTGGGGTTTTGATCTGCGGCTTAAGTCCGTTCCACGGGTCGCTGTTCCAATCAGATGCGGCTGCGGGGCTTAGCCACGCCAATACTGTTCCTTATCATGCATGAATCCCATGCTCTCGTGTGAGGCGTATTCCTGCAAGTTTTAATAACGTCTTATAAAGTGTCGTACCACACACACTGTTCAAAATAAAACATTTTCATCCATATCAAGGTTACTTAAATATCATGACCATTCCTACAAGCCCAAACTTCGCATATCTGGCATACACAGAGTACCTTTAATCACTTTATCTATAAAAAGGAAAAGTTATAAGGCAAAGGTTAACATATCATGGTTTCAATAAACACATCAAATATATGCATATATGGCATAACACATACAGTGGATACATTTTCACTGCTTATGGGTTTTAAACGCTTGTCTTTTAAAATCGTCATGCAAGGTCCGGTTTCTCTTGTTGTCAGAAAAGTTTGTAAGGGTTTCAGACAGGGCAGGAAGCAGGTGGTCACAAGACACGTGATAGTCATGCATAGATCCCGTGCTTGCAGGCCCGAGGGTGAGATTAAATTAGCCATTTCCTGTGCATACATATAAGGGTCCTATGCCTAAGCGATCACGAGGTATTCTCTCAACTCTATATGGTGAAAGAACTTTTTAGTTCTTGATACAAAGAAAGCTATGTTGTCTCTTGATTGGATTAATCTTTAATCACTCCTCTGAGTAGATGACGACAAGACTGGCAGGAAATCGCCCCCCGAATATTGAAGTCATGTGCTGGGATGATTCCATGGCTTATCAGTGTCTGTTATATATATATAGAAATCCCTACAGAAGCAATAACTTAGTTTTAATTATTTATTGCTTTTTCAATACAAGTAAATGCAACAATATGTAAATTATATTGAATTTAGTGTTTAGGCACCATTACTACGCTAAATTAGGGGAAGAAGTTTCCTTAAAAAATTTTAGTAGACTTAACTTATTAGAGTTTACAGTGAAGAGAGACTGAGTGAAAAAGATCCATCAGTTGCAGCAGTCTGTTTTAAAATAATGAGCCAGTTGGTTAGTCATCTAAAGGGCTTTTTTTTGACAGGCCAAAACCCTCATAAGGGTGGGGTAAAGGAGGATTTCCCAATGTGAGGTCACTAGGAATGATAACAAAGATGGTGCAGTTAAAAAGGTGCCAAAGTTGAAGAATTTGCCTTTACAGGGAACATTAGGACTTAATTAACAGATATGCTGACTGAGTCTATACAAAAAAAAAAAAAAATTAAATTGTCAATCAGAAAAAGAAAGACTTAATGATGTGCATGGTGGGGTTAAGTTGAAGTCCCTCAGGGCCTATATCCCAGTGGAGTTCTTGGCTATACCAACTTCAAAGTGTTTATGGAAATACCCGATTAAAAAGTGACTAATTCAGTTTTTTTGTTGCTCATCGGACTGTATAATGCTTAAAAAGAAGATTTATGCACTCCCCCACTCTTGTTTGTGTATCTTAAAGTTGCCATGTAGATCATGCAGTCCAAAATTATCACATAAGCCCCTATGACTCATCTACAATTCAGAAATGGATAAATAATTCAAAGGAAACCAGTGGAATCCTATAAATAGCATCCCCAGAAGTCCTAGATATTTTTATGGAATTGTGTCCATTATCAAGAATTACCACACACGTTAGGTCTATCAAAGGAACACACACACACACACACAGTCCAACAGAGAGAACAATTGTGGACTAGATAATTCTAGAAGAGGCCTGTTTTCACATCACAGTAAAACAAAGCAATAGAGCACATAGATGTGTAGCTTCTCTAAATGTAGCAATGCATCCTGTGAGTAAGCACCTTTAAATAACGAGAGAATGTCACATCTAAATTTATGCTTCAGAGCATTGGGACGCTGATGCTCATCACCTGTTTTCAGGGCAACAGGGAGTTTTCATACAATGATAAAGTGAACACCCATGACAGAATGATCTAATATGGCTAATGCTGTCACTCTGCACCACTGAGACAAATACAGAATTAGGATGGATTAAGCCACAATGTCTGCATTTCTATGAGTTAGATCAGTATATGTACATTAGTGAAATGACTATTTAGTTTAATTATGGGGAGCATAAATATTATAGCATATTTTGTTGATTTCACAGCTTCAAGTTCAATTATTATGCTAATTAAGATTCTCAAATGTATAAGTGAGTTTATTATTTTTATTTGACTTCATTTAAATGCAAGTTGTTATATAAAGAGTGAAACCAGATGTCATCTTACACAGAGACCTTTTGTGATCAGACTCGAATGACACTGGTATTGTGGTACTGGCATTTTATTGCTCTCCTGACACCGCTATACAAATTAATTGCAATAAAATGTTGCCACATTCACAATTGGTCAGGGTCAGTGTAGAATTACAGTAATCCGATGAATCGCAAGATGAAGACTGACTGAGTTTAAAAAGGCTTTTATAATGAACAGTGAAAACCAACAAAGCAACTACACATTAAACTTAGATGACACCAAACCATGAAAACAAAGAACTGAAGGCTTAAATACACAGGGACATAATCAACAGAACAGGGAACAGGTGTGTAACTCAAATCAGAAACTATGGAAACAAACAGGAACATAGCAGGAAAAAGCATGGGAAAAAGGAAATGGGTTACAATTTAATTCGATAATCCACTTTAGACATTCTTCTAACTTTAAGTAACTTTGCAACTACATGCCAACTAACCCTCATTAGAGCATTTGTAGACTGTTAGGTTAGGGTTATATGTTGCCGTACTTGCAAAGTTACTTATAGTCAGTAGAACGTCTGTTGAGCGACCATCAAAATAAAATGTTAGGTAGTTGAATGTCTATAGTGGACTATCAAAATAAAGTGTTACCGAAACAGATACAAGAAAAAAGGAACACTAGAACAAAACCAAAACAGAACATCCATGTCACACATTAATATATTTATGAGAGAACTTAACAGGCTTTTAGCACCACTCACTGGACATTTCACTTTGACATTTCACTGCATCTGTTTTCTTTAATTTGTGCATTGTCAGTAAATCACCTGCAGAACTTTCCTCTGTCATCTGCGCTTTTATGGGATTACAGCTTCACAGTAATCTGCCCTGTTTAGTAAACCTGGCCCTTGAAATGTAGTGTATGCACTATTGTTATGATCTATTAACAATTATTTTAAAGTTATTGTGCGTCCTTTCAGAAGCTTGATGTTGTAATTGAAAGAGAAAATGAAAGAGCAGTACATTATTTCAAATTTCTTCATTTGTTTTGTCCCAGGAAGAGAGAAGTCATGTGGGTGAGCAAATGATGAATTTTCATTTTTGAGTGAGCTAATCCTTTAGCTCACTTACTACAAAGAGTTACATTTTGCTCTCAGATGCAGAAATAAATAAGAAGTGTCCACAGCTCATTCTCTGAGAGCTTCCTGCAAAAAAGCATCAGCAATTTGTGATGAAAGACGCTCTGCTGTCCGTCCAAAACCTGATATCTAATTCTACCCTAAGCCAATCTGTCTGATTCCGCTACTGCAGAAGGCAACAAATTGCCTGGGTAAATCATCTAGAGGAAACAGAGTCTCCCAACCTGTCGTTTACATAACAGCGATCTTTTTTTTTTTTTTTCAAAGCATGTGTTTAGATCACCCCTCCACTAACACCCTTCAACAAGCAAGATGAAAATCTTTCTCGTTTGTTTAATGTGAATGGCAAGTACTTCCACATAGACTTGCTTATCTGTCTCTTGTTTGTGAGATTCTCTTTTATCCACCCACCCTGATGTATTTGGATGCATGTTTGTTGAACATCAGGATTGCACTTGTTTAATAAGCACTTATTTATTTATTTGTGCTTTGGATACTTGAGCTTTATCTTATTCTGAACAATCTCTGGCAAAGATGAAAAATGAAAAGTAAACATTACTTTGGAAAGTGGATCCCTAAAGCATTACACGCACACAGATTGTGTGTGTATGAGCAGATTATATTAGCCACCTGTTGGGGTCTGGCATTTTGACAAAGTCTGACAGAGAAATTGCTTCCTGTACAGTCTCCAGTCAGGTACTTGTGTCAGGAGCTTCATCCTGGCTGAAAAATGGAAAACAAGAAGATTATTTTTGGAGATTAAAAGTGCAATCTGCCTTTGTTTTTGCTGTAAACCTTTTATTGTCATAGTGAATTAGGTTTCCAAGATGCTGGTGGCACACAAGTGACGACCTGTTCTTATTACATGTGGCGAGTGGTGTCACAAGTGGGTGCTTTTTGACACGTTGTGAATAATAAAACAGAGTCTTAGCTGATGTAATTGTGGTTGTACTTATTAGTGTCACATCGACCTGTGTTTTTGCTTTCAATTAAAGGTGATTATGTACATGAAGACATTAATTGACAACCAACCACAGTCTCATAGGAATTAAAAGCATTTCAGTGATCTCCACTGACAAGACGGATTGTTGGTATCATAAATAAAAAGTTAAATTGTGAATCATGATATTAAAGGCTGTAGCGTCTGGACCAATCAAAAACACAATTTTTCATTTGATTTAACAAATCAGTTATTCATTAGATTAACAAGTCGTCACAGAGCCCTCACCCAATAGACTTGGCGCCAGGATGTCTGCGAATGACCACAGGCCACTGGTTACCATGGCAACCCCGACACCTATGCTAAGACCAGAGCCATTTACGACCTGAAGGAATGTGAGTAGGGAAAATCACTGCATGTTCCATAGCAAGAGGCACAGTGCACAGTAGAAATTGACTTTTCTACTAATTAATCCATAGGAAAACCTTTCTTTGAATGAACACACATAGCCTTCAGGTCATCGTGTATGTTGTCTTTGAGATTTTGTACTGTTTTATGCAGGCTTGTGATGGAAACACTCATTCCTGTCATCCTACATATATGTAACCCTACCATGTTTAGTATCTATGAATTCACTGTCAACCTAAAAGTGTGTGCTTCCTATTTGCTGGCTTGTTTAAATGCAGATAAAGTAGGGGTTTGAATTGGTACCTCTATTATGATTGAAAGAGTCCGTATGTATTTCATGCTTAATGGTATCAGTGTAAGTTTAATCTGATCTTAGCAAAGAAACCATAATTTCAGTATTAAAGCATAAATCTGTTCTGACAAAGCATAAGTCTGAATCTCAGCTCAGCGGCATGTCCAAACTGTAC
>NW_015542780.1:56151-57251 GCF_001515605.1 Sinocyclocheilus anshuiensis
ACCCTGAGAGGTCAGCTAAATATCTACAGCGGATCTAAATATTTATAATTAATTATAACTAGTTATGATTAATTATTCATATTTCCCCATGAGCTGATTCACTACAAGGCTGTGGAGGATGCACAAGTGCACAGCTGGTAGAGTAAATATAGCTTACAGTGTTTAAATGAGGAAACATGGAAATTCTATTCAAGCATTTCATGGGTTATGCATTGCATTTTGCGCATACAAATTAGTTGATTTGGGAGGCATATTATGTGTGCAATCAACTCAAATGTCATTAAATATTCAGCATAAACAAATATCTGAGATGCAGAAATATGTGATCATGGTGTTTATTTACATTTTATCACTGGTCACAGTCAATATGAATACACAACCGGTTCTCACTTGCAAGGTGTCAAATGTTGCAGCTTGTGCCGGTCTGCTGGTGTCAGACTTTGTTCCGTGTTTTGTGTGTCTTGCTCCCCATGTGCCTTCCTACGCCCATATTTGGTTAGTTTCCTGTTCCTGTCCTGATTAGGTTTATTTGATTCCAGGTGTTCCCCATTTTATGTCTATTGATCCCAGGTGTGTCTCGTCCTCTCCTCATCCTGTCATGTGTCTCTCTTCGTTCCTTGCTCCTCAGTCCGCTCAGCAGTGCACCCGTGACAGAATACCGGACCAAAACTGAAAGTAAGCGGCATCCCTTCTCGTTTTTCTTTTTCCCGTTTTTTGAAAGTTTTTTTGTTTCCTGGTTTTTCCCCCCCGCGGGGATGGAAATTGCTGCTCGCATCGCTGCCCTAGCTCGCCTCGATCTCCCCTTCTACGAGTACGCCCGGGAGTTCTGCAAGCTCGCGGAGGTGACAGCGTCAAATAAAAATACATTGTATGGGTCAAAATGATAGATTTTTATTTTATACCAAAAATCATTAGGATATTAAGTAAAGAAAAAAAAAAAGATTTTGAGTGAACTTCACAAGGAATGGACTGAGGTTAGGGTCAAGGCATCAAGAGCCACCACAAACAGACGTGTGAAGGAATTTGGCTACAGTTGTCATATTCCTCTTGTTAAGCCACTCCTGAACCACAGACAACGTCAGAGGCGTCTTACCTGGGCT
>NW_015542780.1:57352-61916 GCF_001515605.1 Sinocyclocheilus anshuiensis
AAACCTGGGCTTCCATACCACCTCAGCAGTGCCACAAACTGATCACCTCCATGCCACGCCGAATTGAGGCAGTAATTAAGGCAAAAGAAGCCCCTACAAAGTATTGAGTACATGTACAGTAAATGAACATACTTTCCAGAAGGTCAACAATTCACTAAGAATGTTTTTTTATTGGTCTTATGAAGTATTCTAATTTGTTGAGATAGTGAATTGGTGGGTTTTTTGTTAAATGTGAGCCAAAATCATCACAATTAAAAGAACCAAAGACTTAAACTACTTCAGTCTGTGTGCATTGAATTTATTTAATACACGAGTTTCACAATTTGAGTTGAATTACTGAAATAAATGAACTTTTCCACGACATTCTAATATATTGAGATGCACCTGTATATCAAAACGTAATTTTTGATTAGTAATATGCATTGCTAAAGACTTCATTTGGACAACTTTAAAGGAGATTTTGTCAATATTTTGATTTTTTTTTTTTTTTGCACCCTTAGATCCCAGATATTCAAATAGTTGTATCTCAGCCAAATGTTGTTCTATCCTAACAAACCATATATCAGTGGAAAGCGTATTTATTCAGCTTTCATGTGATGTATAAATATCAATTTTGAAAAATTGACTGGTTTTGTGGTCCAGGTTCATATTGGTGTATAATTTTGTAATCAAGATATGATTTTCAATTTGGACTTTCCAATTTGAGCAACATTTATCAGAAATTCACCTTGAATAGAACATGTTAAGTCTTCCGAACCTATACAATTGGATTGTGTGAAGACCCTCATTTAAGTGTTTATTCAGTGATTATGATCACCTGTAATGATTAAATCACACACTCCTTTAATTAAACATTCAAATATTAAAGTTATATGAAATCAACTATCATTGGCTAAAACATAAATCTCATGCATTGACACTGTTTGCGATAAAATAAGGTTTGGATTTAATTTTTGAATGAGTGACTGCCTTCACTGAAGATTTTAACAATTACAACCCATAGTTTCATTCACACAAAGCTGTCAAATGACTTAGGATATAGACCTAGAATGCAGCACAAGTCATTTAGAATATGTTTTAATGTTGTTGTTGTTTCTTTTTTTATAAAATGTGACTGTACTTTAATCTGCTTATGTTGTTTATATTGTTGAGAACTGGTAATAGGTTAAAAGCTTAGGGATCCAAAATATTGAGGTGAAAAATGTCCAATACAAATATAATAAAACATGAACACAGCAATATCAGAAGACTGAAATCTCTCCAGTGTTTCTACAATATGTATTGATTTATCAGTTTCTCTGAGGCTTGAACGCATAATAATATTTTTTTTATAAGCAACAAATTCTCAGAGCATGCATCGCAGACCATGCAGATATTGCCTGATCATTGTCCAGGGCTCAGTTCACATATTTCTCTCGTTTTCTCTTGTGTTTATCTCATAAAATACTGCAATTTATATTACTCGGAAGGACAGCACAAATGTGTTTTGTAAATGAAAGGAGGGATTTTTACAATGTGTCTGGTATCTTTACAACAGAACTATGCAAAAAAAAACAAAAAAAAAAAAAACAAAGGACTGGCAACAACAAATTGACAAAACTGATTAATTTGTAGTTCTAGAGAGAGCATTGTCTAATCAAAATACTATGTAAACAATATGATCTTGATGCATGAAATACTCAAGCAGACTGTAACGCACACCTATCCATTATTATTATTTATTTTTTTTATCCTGCTTGCTATGGGAAGTTCAAATCAAATGTCTGACTTAAGGCTTGTTATGCCTGCTGTGTAAAACACATGCTCTGATAGCATCCCATTGGGACTAATTTACAGCTAAACCGCAGCCATAACACCCCCAGATTACATGCTGCTTTCCACTCAGCGCCATGTCATATGCGTTCAACCAACTGAAGCGGCACGTGTAGATGCTTGATTGAGAAGTAATTTGATTGATTTTGATTTATATATTTGCCTACAGTTTATATGCGGTACTCTCTATAGGGCTGCAGCATTTGTTTATTTACATTAAGACTGAAAGGATGGAAAATATGGAAGCTAAGCATTATAGATTTACTAGCAGTTTGAATGGAGAATGCTCTTGATGGTGCATTCTGGTGCAACACCACTGTAAAGTCCTTTCCCTTTGTGATATTAGAACAGAGTACCCTAAATGCATGCATACAAACAAACAAACAAACAAATAAATAAATAAATAAATAAATAAATATTTGTTTGTTTGTTTGTTTGTTTGTTTATTCATTGGAATAATGACATAATGACAAGCGTAGATTGAGATTACAAGGACTTAAATCTGGGTGAATTTAAATATTTAAATTAAATAGAAGCTGAAAATGTCAAACACATTGTAGGTCTAAGAATATGTTCTCTAGATGTTAGTTTGAGCTCTTTTCTCTGACAGCTGTGATGTCCTGATATATGACTTGTATGTTAATTTGAGTCACTGACCTTTAATTGTTAGTGTGAACTTTATTTGAGATTTATTACATCCTTTATAAACTTTATGTTGTCTTTGTTTTATTTTTTTATTTTTTATTTTTTTCCTGCTGCCATTTAATTTGATTTTTTTGGTCACACTTTATTTTAAGGTCCAATTATCCATTTAACAAACCATTACGTATAACTTTTGTCTCAATAAATTGCTAATTTTCTGCTTATTCATAGTTAGTAACGTACTTGATAAGTTTAGCGATGTGTGAATTTGGAGCAAATAAATTAAAACATTAGTTAGAAGATACAAAAAGTTTTCAAGTTGCATTCACAATCCATTCAGCACATTTTAATGGTTATGATGTAACTGTATTAAACAGATGTTTTCAAACCATGGATATTCTGTCTAATCACCCTTGTCTGTGCCATTTAGCATCTCCAAAGTATTAAACAGATATTTTTTTCTTGATTGTTCCCGTATTGATTTTTTAACTCCTTGAAACAAATTGCAGGGCTTTCTTTTATGTTTCTATGATGGTCTGCTGTGGACTAGTGTGTTGTGGCTTGTTGTAGTTGGGAAAATAATAATAATAATCAATTTATTCAACCTCTGCAACAGCAGTGGAGCAAGATCCTCAAGCTATCATTCTGGGTATCTATTATCCACTATCCACCTGTAATAGAGAATCGGTGTAAACAGAATGAGAGACTATAAAAAGTCCATCAGCAAAACAGGCTTGTTACAGTCAAAATCAGAAAGCTAACCATGCTATATTCATCTTATTCACCTCAGTTTTTGGTGTCATGTCATCAGAAATGTCCAATTTTTGCAGCACATTCAAAACACCTCAGAAATACACTGAAAAAAAAACCCAGGAAAAAAAAAACGCCTGCTGGTTACCAGAGCAATTTACTTTCACCAACAGAGGGGACTGCAATCTTTGGCTATGAAGAACACTGTTATGATCAGTCATCACAAGAAACACAGTTATTGGTTTCAAGGTAGTCACGTACTAACTGTTCATGAATTGGTCCTTCATGGACAAATTTGGGCATGAAGTGATCCCAATTTCTTTTTTTTTTCTTTCTTTTTTTTATGTCATATCACTATATTCGATAAAATAAAAACAATGTATGCATTTTTTTTGTGATTTTTGGTGTTTTTGTATTATTTATTTACCTAAAAGTACAATATTTGTATGTAAAATATGATTATTTTATGTTATATTTAATATTGATTTTACTTCAGAAAAAAAAGATAATAATAATAATAATAATAATAATAATAATAATAATTCCAGTAAGTTCAGACAGCCAAAACCTAAAAATTTGGTGACACCTGGTGAAATGTGATGGTATAAAACTTGAAAAATATCAAAAATATCAATAGCCACTATTTGGCTGTACAGCCGTGGTCAAAAGTTTTGAGAATGACACAAATATTAATTTCCACAAAGTCTGCTGCTTCAGTGATTTCACTGTGCGTTCAGATGCACTCACACCTGCCTGCTGCCATTCCTGAGCAAGCTCTGCACTGATTGTACCCCGATCTATAAGGAAAAGACAAAGTAGAAAAAAACCATCAAATTTCAATTACTCAAAAAAAGTAAATGTAGAAAGTACCAAACAGATAAGAATAAACAATAAACCTAGCAAGTAGCATGCTTCAGACATGATTTGATGTATTTTTGTTTGTTTTAATAAACAAATCTTGCAGTAGGACTTTTATCTGATTTTGAAGTGTGTGTGTGTGTGTGTGTGCGCGCACAGTGGCTGATTGGAACATTAAAAAATGCTCAGTCATTGGCTCATTCAATTCTTTGTTTTTGTATGTGTGAGTGACAGTTTTTATTCAACAAAAAAAGCGCTCTGTTATAAGTGTGTCTAATTTAAAAAAGCATATGTGTGTGTGTGTGTGTGTGTGTGTGTGTGTGTGCGTGCGCGCGTGAATGTTTGCCACATTGAGAATGTTCTGTCCTAACCCTATGCATGATCTGCATTGTGTTGGATTTATTGTTTTTTTTTGGACAAATACAAAGAAATGCTCTGAATTATAGTTCAGTCAGGACCTTTTAAGTCAAAAGTTAATAATAATAATAATAATAATAATAAT
>NW_015542780.1:65413-66892 GCF_001515605.1 Sinocyclocheilus anshuiensis
ATCTGTGGCTATGAAGAACACTGTTATGATCAGTCATCACAAGAAACACAGTTATTGGTTTCAAGGTAGTCACGTACTAACTGTTCATGAATTGGTCCTTCATGGACAAATTTGGGCATGAAGTGATCCCAATTTCTTTTTTTTTTCTTTCTTTTTTTTATGTCATATCACTATATTCGATAAAATAAAAACAATGTATGCATTTTTTTTGTGATTTTTGGTGTTTTTGTATTATTTATTTACCTAAAAGTACAATATTTGTATGTAAAATATGATTATTTTATGTTATATTTAATATTGATTTTACTTCAGAAAAAAAAGATAATAATAATAATAATAATAATAATAATAATAATAATAATAATAATAATAATAATAATAATAATAATAATAATAATAATAATAATAATAATAATAATAATAATAATAATAATAATAATAATAATAATAATAATAATAATAATAATAATAATAATAATAATAATAATAATAATAATAATAATAATAATAATAATAATAATAATAATAATAATAATAATAATAATAATAATAATAATAATAATAATAATAATAATAATAATAATTCCAGTAAGTTCAGACAGCCAAAACCTAAAAATTTGGTGACACCTGGTGAAATGTGATGGTATAAAACTTGAAAAATATCAAAAATATCAATAGCCACTATTTGGCTGTACAGCCGTGGTCAAAAGTTTTGAGAATGACACAAATATTAATTTCCACAAAGTCTGCTGCTTCAGTGATTTCACTGTGCGTTCAGATGCACTCACACCTGCCTGCTGCCATTCCTGAGCAAGCTCTGCACTGATTGTACCCCGATCTATAAGGAAAAGACAAAGTAGAAAAAAACCATCAAATTTCAATTACTCAAAAAAAGTAAATGTAGAAAGTACCAAACAGATAAGAATAAACAATAAACCTAGCAAGTAGCATGCTTCAGACATGATTTGATGTATTTTTGTTTGTTTTAATAAACAAATCTTGCAGTAGGACTTTTATCTGATTTTGAAGTGTGTGTGTGTGTGTGTGTGCGCGCACAGTGGCTGATTGGAACATTAAAAAATGCTCAGTCATTGGCTCATTCAATTCTTTGTTTTTGTATGTGTGAGTGACAGTTTTTATTCAACAAAAAAAGCGCTCTGTTATAAGTGTGTCTAATTTAAAAAAGCATATGTGTGTGTGTGTGTGTGTGTGTGTGTGTGTGTGCGTGCGCGCGTGAATGTTTGCCACATTGAGAATGTTCTGTCCTAACCCTATGCATGATCTGCATTGTGTTGGATTTATTGTTTTTTTTTGGACAAATACAAAGAAATGCTCTGAATTATAGTTCAGTCAGGACCTTTTAAGTCAAAAGTTAATAATAATAATAATAATAATAATAATAATGTAAATAAATACTACACTCTAAAAAATGCTGGGTTGTTTCAACCCAATGTTGGGTCAAATATGGACTAACCCAAC
>NW_015542780.1:67965-76324 GCF_001515605.1 Sinocyclocheilus anshuiensis
GAAGTGTGTGTGTGTGTGTGTGTGCACGCACAGTGGCTGATTGGAACATTAAAAAATGCTCAGTCATTGGCTCATTCAATTCTTTGTTTTTGTATGTGTGAGTGACAGTTTTTATTCAACAAAAAAAGCGCTCTGTTATAAGTGTGTCTAATTTAAAAAAGCATATGTGTGTGTGTGTGTGTGTGTGTGTGTGTGTGTGCGTGCGCGCGTGAATGTTTGCCACATTGAGAATGTTCTGTCCTAACCCTATGCATGATCTGCATTGTGTTGGATTTATTGTTTTTTTTTGGACAAATACAAAGAAATGCTCTGAATTATAGTTCAGTCAGGACCTTTTAAGTCAAAAGTTAATAATAATAATAATAATAATAATAATAATGTAAATAAATACTACACTCTAAAAAATGCTGGGTTGTTTCAACCCAATGTTGGGTCCAATATGGAATAACCCAACTGTTACTCCATATTTGACCCAACATTGGGTTGAAAAAACCCAGCATGTTTTAGAGTGTATAGACAAATGTTTAAGTCAACTTTTTATTGGCATGCTTTGCTGAATTTGCATTTGGCGGCATGGCTCTGTTCTAAATTCCAGTCCTTTTCATGAGCTCCATGAAAAGTTACGACAGGGAAATAGCAGCGGCTTGTAGGGGTAGCAGTCCCAATTTAAGACTGGGAGAGCTGCACAGAAATCCCCCGAGAACAAAGAAGGCAAGAATGACAACAGATGATTAAAGATTGTTTAAGTTAGACACAAGTTAAAGGAGGAGCTGGGGAGGAGGTAGGTTGTAAAGCAGTGTGCACTGGAAGCAGCAAAAGCAGGCTGACTGAAGTAATGTTTAAATAAGACGCCCTGTTCCCCAATTGGGTGCATATAAATCGGATCAGCTGATATGGGCTGGGTTAATTTATTATTATTATTATTATTATTATTATTACTATTACTATTATTATTATTATTATGTTTATTATTATGTCTATTTGTATTTTTTTAATCAGCTGATAGCGAAGCTTGACTACAAGTCGTGCCTGAACTAATGCAGAATGCTTTATTATTTCCCATTTATTTCCTATATGAGTCCCAGGTAGCAACAGAGTGTGGGCCGAGACTGGCTTACATTTGGCACTTCTGGCTTCATTCTGGTGCGTTTTTTTTTTTTTCACAGTCTGGTGTGAAACAGCATTTGGCTGAGCTCTGGCTGAAGTTTGGCCAACCAAAAAGAAACTAAAAGCACATTTTATATATTTGGCCGTGGCTGAAGTTTGGTCCGCCAGAAAAAAATTAAATATTCGGCTGAGATCTGGGTGGGTTTTGGTTAGCCGAAGAGTAAATAAAAGATCTCTGGCATGAATGTGATTTACAGTAAAACAGGTGTAAGATGTGTCTTCCTAATTTTATAAATCCCTTACAATATTTATTCAAATAGCAGATACTTTTGGATATTATAAGTAATTAAAGAAACGTTTATGTACTGAAATCGACTGAGAAATAAAACATGATTGTGTTTTTATAAAAAAAAATAATAAATCGCAGCTCCCCAGTACTGCTCGGTCTAATGCTGCCTTCACGTTAGAGGTCTTCTCGGGTCCTAAAATCTGTACCCGACCCGAATCACTTCTTACCCGAAACCGACGTGCATAAATTATTTTTTTTAAAGGAAAAACCCGAGACGGACCCGATGGAATTAGACCCGAGTCCGACCCGACCCGACGGCATCTATTTTCGAACCCGACTGGACCCGACTATAAACTGCATTGACGTGTATACAGCCTGCAGCCCCGCATCAGTCAGGAAAAATCCGGGTGTCCTGCTGACTGATTTGGCCACTTCTCCATTACTTTGATTTGTTTAACATTTATTCAATTTATTATTAGGCTACTTTATATTAGTGCCTGCCTGATGGATACAAGTTATTTCTGAGCTCGGCTTTCAATTGTGACAAGTGGATTTGAAAAATAAACATGATTGATAAAAAATAAATCGATAGCCTAATAATTCATGGATTTGCCAGTGTTGTCTGCAACCTCATCTCCGGCGAAAGACTTCTGCACACAAAAAAATAAAAGCCCTGCATGTACATGCAGCATAATGAAGCGAGTGGATTTTCCTGGATCTCATAAATCAAGACGATTTCTGTGTGCGAGGTTACAAACATATGCTCCTTTTTTATGTGCGTTCCCCATTTAACTCAAAAGTGAAAGTAACCTACGCATTCTGGATAGTTTAAAAGAATTCGGGTCTAATCGGTCCATTTGGAAAAAGCATGTTTATTTTAAATTACCCGAGACCCGAGGCCGCTAATACCGAACACGACCCTTGTCTGAGGTACTCATCGAAGTTTTGGAACCGAACCCAATCGGGTCTCGGGTCGGACCTCTGGTTTTCGGATCGAAGTGAACCCGTGAAGACCTCTACTTCACGTTCTATCGGAATTATCATAAATACGAGTTTCCTAATCGGAAATTAGACGTGAACGCCTCTCAAGTCGCATTCACTACTGGGAAATTAGGAAATAATTTTGATACCAGAGATTCTTAGTTGGGTGGGTCATTTTCTTTAAACATGGTGGAGGGGACAACCATTGCTGCTGTCATTGTTCTCACAACAACTACATCCTTTTGTCTTGTCGCTAAAGTAGTGTATTTATAGGCTAGATATGAACGATCATTCAAAGTATATTGATTTTGTATAAGCAGTGAAATAAGCATGTATTTGACCGAAATTCCAGAATTTTCAACAAACTGCATGTGTAGCGTGGTGAATGTTTATGATATTCAACCAATAGGATGCTGCATTTTATTCTTTCCGACATTAAAGCACTTGAATACGACAAGCTCATAATCACGACTTCATAAGTGGGAAATAGGAAATTTCCGATAGCACGTGAAGGCAGCATAATGTGGCAGACGGGTCAATGCGATGAAGTAGTTTGCAATGCATCTTGGAAATAGTAGTTGATTTATATATACGGCATTAAATCCGCTTTACAAAAAGGATTACTTTTCCCAGAGCGCACCACAAGACGAGAAGAAGAGCACACCCTGCCTACCAGAGGACCCGGAAGTTGTGTAGCTGTTAGCCAGCCACTCACATTTACCCAAACAGTCTGGCGGGGAATTCAAACTGTTGTTCAAACGTTTTGTGATCACGCTATACCTTGGTTTTGTCTTTTGGAGCTTTAATACATCAAGGTAAGTTATTTCTTCTTTTAAAATCTCAACTAACATGTAGGTTACACCCATTCTTCTACAGTGTGTTACTTGATTGGCTATTTGTTCGTGTTTAACTCTTTTCTGTCATTGCATTTCAGTTGTTTTTATGTTAAAGGTACTACAATTATTCTCAGTCCCCATTTCTAGTGCATAACGGAAAACGTGGTCTTACAGTGAGTGAAGTAACGTGAAAAAGGGCTGTTAAAAGAGTCAATAAGATGTTTGAATCTGGGGGAAAATTAATTAATATAAATTAAAAAGTATTGCAAATTGAGATTGTGTGCTATGCTTGGACACAATCTACACAAGTATGACAACTAAGAGTCATAACTGCTTTTCTGTATTGGCTTTATATTATCTTTTTTTTTTTTTAAATAAGTTGTTTATTCACATATGTTTTGCTTGCATAAATCATGTGCCACACAGTCAGCTTTGTTGACACTGACGAAGTTGAGGTTTTGCCTGCAATCTGGGTGAAGAATGATGTGTGTTTATGGCCTCCATATAAACATTTAAATACATTTTATTGTTTAAGGTAGTTATTCACCTGTGATCACTAGATCACAATAATAGAATTACATTTTTTCCCTAGGCTTAAGCCTAGTCCCAGACACCAAGTGTTTGAGGCAACCCCTGGAGTATTTGTCTGCATATAAAGTTACAATTATGTATACTGCAAGTGTATACATCCTTTCTGTATACAGTATGTTTAATTTAAAAGGCTAAATGGTAGAAATTTGTTCAGATTGTTCTGATTTTTACATTCTATCTTTAATAGATAATTACAGTGAAGCATGCTGGAAGCTCTTGCAGAACAGACTGATCTCCAGTCAGAGGCTGTGCCTGACTCCCTGATGGCATCAAACGCAAAATAAAGTAAGATGGTGTGTATTATGTAATTCCTTGACACAGACCTGTCTAGAAGGTATTTGTATCATTGTGCAGTTTAACAAATTAACATGCACATTTCTTTTTTAACTGCAAAAAAGGAATATTTCGCCGAATAGTATATTCACATGAACATAACACCCTCGCTTTATCAAATTTAGTAATCATTAAATTTCTTGCCTCCTCTAAAGATGAAACAAGCGCCTACTGGATGAATGAGACACTGATGAGGAGGCCACCACACCCCTGAAAAAACAATTGCCACAAGCATCTCAAATACAACCACAATCCAAAAGGATTTGTTCAGCCTTTAACCAGGTCCTCTAGGACAATGACAAAACCACCCACTGCAGACACCGTGGCAAACCCCAGAGAAAAATCCTCTCAAGCTGTGATTCATAAGATGTAAGATTTCTCTTTGTTTTCTATCATATATTCACTGTTGGTGTAAGGCTCATTTCATAGCATGGGTGGTGTGGTAAACCTTCTAATTCCTGTGTTTAATGTTTCAGCACTTCTCCATGACATAATAACTAAACAAAAAATGCTTATGGAGCAGCAGAGGGACATTATAAGGATGGTGCAAGATCTCAAATCAAACAATGTTCATGACATCACAGAATCTAACCATTTAAATCCAAAACGGTTTCCAATTAAAGACTTAAGGTCATTAACTTCCCTGGAAAGTGATCTTCAATCCTGTCTGGAAACGAGATAAAAAGTGGTAGGTAACAGTCTCAGTTATGCATAGTTGCCTACTGTTATCACTCTGGTCTGGATGTAATTACTGTTATAAGTAAATGGTGTGTGTGATAAATCTTAGTGTTTTAGCTTAATAGTGACAGAATGACTTCACAAGATGTTAATGTAAACCAAACAAGTTATACCATGTTATGGGCCATAACAACAGCCTAAATTCAACCATATAAGGCCCACAAACAATTTGCCATCTGGGGTCTTTTTTTCAACCACTTAACATTGTTAAATTGAGTCAATTTGTGTGTGTGTGTTCAGGTGGCAAACTTTGAAAAAAAAAAAAAAAAGTCTTGTACTGCTCAGATTAAGGAAACTATTAAGAAAAAAATATATATATGTTGCCCATATTTGTCCCAAGGATGCTTGAGGGTTAAAGTAAAACTGTTTGTGTACATGACATAACAGGGCCTGAAGAGTGTGTGGAATTATTTTGCAAACAATTTTAAACATTCCAAAAAGTTCTGCCTTCACAATGCAGTAGTCACCACACATCTTAACATATAAGTGAAAGTACACCTGATATGAATAAATAATATTACGCTTGCAACAATTACATTTGCAGAAAGCACATACTTTGTGCTCAAAATGAGCCAAAAGTGTAATAAAGCCTAATTAGGCACAGTACAGAACCATCTCCAAAAGCACAAACATAAAATGACATAAGTTGTGGTTACTGTACACAGTACACATCGAGATTGTGAAATTAAAATATTTTTAACTATATTTATATATTTATAAATAACTATATTAACTATATTAAATATATTTAATATTTGTTAACTATAGTTATTTCTCATATTATTAATTATAAAAAATATGCAAAAAAAATAATATATACAATGAATTATTATTTACAGTATGGAGAAAAAAATAAATTTCTGTCATGGCAACTCTTGCAGAGTTTAGCATGGCAAAACACATGGCAATGTTAATGTTTTTGGTCTTGGCGGAATAGATCTGCTACACTGCTGCAGCAGAGCAAGTACTGAGACTTGCTACTGTCAATACATCCACAGACATGCTGCTGTGAGCATGTAGGAAATATTGCTGCTGCATATAACACACATGAAATAACCCCCATGTATAACAAATTATCCAAGAGCAGATCTATACAGGTGGAGCTGGGGAAGGTGGAGGGTTTCTGAAACTGCTACAGCAAGCAGTAGCTAAGTATTTGAATGTTGAGCAGCGAGCTCATTGGCTGCTTATGTGAAAGAAACCATACAGCTGCACTATGTGAATAATGATACAATTATTTCAGATTGCGTTAGTGGTATATCATGGCAGAACTCTGTATAAATATATCGTCCCACTTTTTTTTTTTTTTTATCAATAATAAGTCAAGACAATATAATAAATCATAGATACTAAGAAATTTGATTTTATGGATAGCCACGGAATTAGAATGTCTCCATGTTCCATTTCAGAAATCCGGTCACCTCCGTACCCACTGTATATATATACTATTGGCCAGGATCATACTTTTTTTTTTTTCAAAAACTTACCATGGTTTTACTGTAATAACAAAAACTCTAGTAAATATAATACTTTGGCAAAAAAGTTGTTTTAATAAAACATATTTCAGGAGTAGTGGAATCTACTTAAAAAAAAATCACAAACATGACATATTGTGTTATGTCTATCGTTTCTAAATGAACTTAGGTTATAGGTTAACAAACACCAGTATGTATGCTATAAAAACCATAATTATGACAATCTATGCAATGATGAAACATCTGTTCCCCTTCAGGAACTCGAGCTGTGTCGAGCGCTTTGGGAATGCCCTCGGCGAGACACAGTAATGAAGCATGTGTGAAATCAGTCCAATAGCGAAGCGAGACGTCACGAGCGGGGTGACGTGAGCAACTAGGAAGCATAAAGGCGCATCTGGCAAGCGCACATGTTAGCTTATTGCTCTTCGGCGAGCACGTCTGGGGTGTGTGTGTGTGTGTGAATGTATGCAAAGCACTCAGTCAGTCAGTGAAATTCTGTATAGCAAGTGAGAAAAATGCCAAAGTATAAATCTAAAGCAAATGTGGCGAGCGGACGGCGTTTCAAGTCGTGTGTTCCTCCCTGCCCACATTATATCTCGGGTGGGGATACACACAATTTGTGAGTCGTCTGTTTGGGAGCGGAGCATCCACGGGCAGCTCTCGAGGTGGCTGCCTGCCATGATTGTGAGCTTCTCCCGCTCCATGTTCTTCGCTCCCGCCTGGCCGTCTTCGATGAAAGCGCTTCCTTAAAGCTAGATCGCAACCTTCACATCGGGGTCTTTCTTTTTTCCCCAATCTCCATTCTGAGCTTTCGAGATCGTGGCATAAACCATATTCGTCCCGACTCTTCAGCCCGACAGTATCCAATTACTCTAACATCACAGGGCTGAATGAGAAGGGATATGGGGCGATGCCGGCGGTGGGACAGACGCTCGCGAGCTATCTGTCTCCGTCCTCAGCATCGTCCCTGAAGGCCCCGAAGCTTCCCACTAGGCCAGTTAGGCTTACATCGAGTCTGGTTGGGAAAGCGTATACGGCGGCAGGTCAGGCCGGTGCATGTCTGCACACTATGGCGGTGTTGCAGGCATACCAGGCCGACCTGCTAAAAGACCTGGACACTAGAGAGGGAGAGGAATCCGATGCAGATTTGTCGCTTCGGGCCACCAAGGAAATGGCCAGAGTCATCGGCCGTTCCATGGCAGCTCTCGTGGCCACGGAGCGCCACCTGTGATTGAATCTGTCCGAGTTACAAGATAAGGACAGATTCTTCCTGCTGGATGCCCCACTATCACCTTCTGGCCTCTTCAGCGGCGCAGTAGATAAAAGAACACTGTCATCGAGAGGTTTCAGGAGGCGAAGAAGCAGGCGGCGGCATTCCAGCGCTTCCTCCCTCGCCACCCCCAGGTCTTTGGGACTGCTGAGCAGGAGCAGTCCCAGCCGTTTAAAATTCCCAGCTGCCGCCCGGCGACGGTACGGCACAGGAGAGCTCGCCCCCTCAGATGAGGGTGCTAGAGAGCCTAGATCGGTTGTTCCCTGCCGGCCAACCGTTTCAGGGCACCAAAGTGGCTCCTCTAGTAATACCAGAAGCCAGTCTCGAGAGACTGGTTCCCTTAGTAGATTTTCTGGCAGCGTGGAAACTTCTGCCGAATGTCTCACAATGGATCCTGCAGACTGTAGAGAGGTTACAGAATTCAGTTCGGTTCTCGTCCACCTCGCTTCAACAGGGTTATTCCTACATTAGTGGGCCCCGAGCAGGCTCTGGTATTGGAACAAGAAGTAGAAACTCTTTTGAGGAAGGAGGCCATAGAACGTGTTCCTCCTCTCTCGAGAGAATCAGGGTACTTACAGCCGTTATTTCATCGTTCCGAAGAAGGATGGGGGGTTGCGTCCGATCATAGATCTGCGTCTACTGAACCGCGCTATCAAACGATTTCGGTTCAAGATGCTTACGATCAAACAGATTGTGTCTCAAATCAAGTCCGAGGACTGGTTTGTCACGATAGATCTCA
>NW_015542780.1:76468-78140 GCF_001515605.1 Sinocyclocheilus anshuiensis
TTCTGGCAGCGTGGAAACTTCTGCCGAATGTCTCACAATGGGTCCTGCAGACTGTAGAGAGAGGTTACAGAAATCAGTTCGGTTCTCGTCCACCTCGCTTCAATGGGGTTATTCCTACATTAGTGGGCCCCGAGCAGGCTCTCAGGTATTGGAACAGGAAGTAGAAACTCTCTTGAGGAAGGAGGTCATAGAGTGTGTTCCTCCTCTCTCGAGAGAATCAGGGTTCTACAGCCGTTACTTCATTGTTCCGAAGAAGGATCGGGGGTTGTGTCCGATCATAGATCTGTGTCTACTGAACCATGCTATCAAACGATTTCGGTTCAAGATGCTTACGATCAAACAGATGGTGTCTCAAATCAGGTCCGAGGACTGGTTTGTCACGATAGATCTCACGGACGCATACTTACATGTATCCATCCTTCCTCAACACAGGAAGTTCCTCAGGTTTGCGAAGCATACCAATATTGGGTTATTCCATTCAGTCTATCACTCTCACCCCGCACTTTCACGAAGTGTGTGGATGCGGCACTGGCTCCGCTGCGACTCCAGGGCATCCGCATACTGAATAAAGCCCCGTTCACACCAAGAGCGATAACTATGAAGATAACTATAAAGATAACGATATTAGTGCCCACACCAGTGAACAATATCGTCTGTTTATTCTAAGCGCACATGCGTCTGTCGCTTTAAATTCTTGAGCTCGTTACAGCAGGATGGATTCTGATTGGCTGTCAGTGTTTTATCGTTCATCAGCTGGAAAAAAATCATTTTGAAAGTGATCACAACGATATCGTTCCTCTGTATCATTATCGTAATAGTTGTGGTGTGAACTATGCTATTCTTTAATACTGAGAACGATTTTTAGAACTATATCTTTATCGTTATCTTTATCTTTATAGTTATCGTGCTTGGTGTGAACGGGCCTTTACATTGACGATTGGTTGATTTTAACTCAGTCAGAGCAGATGGCGGCTCGACATCGAGATGTCGTCCTCGCCCATATGAGAGAGCTGGGGTTACGGCTGAACGCCAAGAAAAGTGTGGTTTCTCCACTACAGAGGACCACTTATCTGGGCGTGGTGTGGGATTCGACAACTATGCAGGCACAGTTGTCTCCTGCTCGTATCAAAGCGATTCTCACAGTCGTGAGGGGAGTGAGAGAAGGTCAGCCACTTATTGTCAAACAGTTTCAGAGACTGTTGGGTCTGATGCAAGCTGCGTCCAATGTGATACCTTTTGGCCTGCTGTACATGAGTCCCTTGCAGTGGTGGCTCAGGGCCAAGGGGTTTTCCCCAAGGGGCAACCCGCTTCGCATAATCAAGGTCACGCGGCAATGCTTACGTGCCTTAGACATGTGGAAGAAACCTTGGTCCCTGTCTCAAGGTCCATCGATGGGGGCTCCTTGTCGTCATGTAACGCTAATGACGGACGCCTCCCTCATGGGTTGGGGGGCAGTCATGAGTGGCCGTTCTGCCCAAGGTCTGTGGGAAGGCCATCATCTCATGTGGCACATCAACTGCCTGGAGATGTTGGCCGTGTTTCGAGCTCTAAAACACTTCCTTCCAGACCTAAGGGAACATCATGTGCTTGTCCGCACAGACAACACATTGGTGGTCTACTACATCAACCGGCAGGGTGGTCTGCGCTCACGCCCCCTTTACAGGCTGGCCTA
>NW_015542780.1:83803-84630 GCF_001515605.1 Sinocyclocheilus anshuiensis
ATACTGAGAACGATTTTTAGAACTATATCTTTATCGTTATCTTTATCTTTATAGTTATCGTGCTTGGTGTGAACGGGCCTTTACATTGACGATTGGTTGATTTTAACTCAGTCAGAGCAGATGGCGGCTCGACATCGAGATGTCGTCCTCGCCCATATGAGAGAGCTGGGGTTACGGCTGAACGCCAAGAAAAGTGTGGTTTCTCCACTACAGAGGACCACTTATCTGGGCGTGGTGTGGGATTCGACAACTATGCAGGCACAGTTGTCTCCTGCTCGTATCAAAGCGATTCTCACAGTCGTGAGGGGAGTGAGAGAAGGTCAGCCACTTATTGTCAAACAGTTTCAGAGACTGTTGGGTCTGATGCAAGCTGCGTCCAATGTGATACCTTTTGGCCTGCTGTACATGAGTCCCTTGCAGTGGTGGCTCAGGGCCAAGGGGTTTTCCCCAAGGGGCAACCCGCTTCGCATAATCAAGGTCACGCGGCAATGCTTACGTGCCTTAGACATGTGGAAGAAACCTTGGTCCCTGTCTCAAGGTCCATCGATGGGGGCTCCTTGTCGTCATGTAACGCTAATGACGGACGCCTCCCTCATGGGTTGGGGGGCAGTCATGAGTGGCCGTTCTGCCCAAGGTCTGTGGGAAGGCCATCATCTCATGTGGCACATCAACTGCCTGGAGATGTTGGCCGTGTTTCGAGCTCTAAAACACTTCCTTCCAGACCTAAGGGAACATCATGTGCTTGTCCGCACAGACAACACATTGGTGGTCTACTACATCAACCGGCAGGGTGGTCTGCGCTCACGCCCCCTTTACAGGCTGGCCTA
>NW_015542780.1:84756-85584 GCF_001515605.1 Sinocyclocheilus anshuiensis
TCATGAGGGGCCGCTCTGCCCGAGGTCTGTGGGAAGGCCATCATCTCATGTGGCGCATCAACTGCCTGGAGATGTTGGCCGTGTTTCGAGTGCTGAAACACTTCCTTCCAGATCTAAGGGGACATCATGTGCTTGTCCGCACAGACAACACATCAGTGGTCTCCTACATAAATCGGCAGGGTGGTCTGCGCTCGCGCCCCCTTTACACGCTGGCGCACCAGATCCTTCTGTGGGCTCAGGGAAAGTTCCTCTTGCTAAGAGCATTCTACATCCCTGGGCATCTCAATCAGGGAGCAGACATACTGTCAAGACAGGGGCTGAGGCCCGGGGAATGGAGGCTCCACCCAGAAGTGGTGGAGCTCCTTTGGAGGGAGTTCGGACAGGCGGAAATGGATCTATTCGTGTCGCAGGAAACGACACACTGTCCACTCTGCTTCTCCCTCACGCATCCAGCTCCACTTGGGCTGGATGCCATAGTGCAGACATGGCCGAGGCTTCATCTGTACGCATTTCCCCCGATTGCTCTGCTCCCGGGAGTTCTGGAGAGAGTGCGCCGGGACAGAGCCCGGCTGCTGTTAGTAGCCCCGTTCTGGCTGGGCCGAGTATGGTTCTTGGACCTGATTTCCCTCCTCGACGGCTCTCCATTGAGATTCCCGTCAGGAGGGACCTCCTCTTACAGGCGGAGGGCACGATATTCCACCCCCGCCTGGAGATGTGGAAGTTATGGGTGTGGCCCCTGAGGGGGCACAGCTCGTAGCTTCTGGTCTCTCAACCGAGGTTGTTGAGACCATCCTCCAATCCAGAGCTCCCTCCACGAGGAAACTGTAT
>NW_015542780.1:85655-86070 GCF_001515605.1 Sinocyclocheilus anshuiensis
ACTCAATCAGGGAGCAGACATCCTGTCGAGACAGGGGCTGAGGCCCGGGGAATGGAGGCTCCACCCAGAAGTGGTGGAGCTCCTTTGGAGGGAGTTCGGCCAGGCGGAAATGGATCTATTCGTGTCGCAGGAAACGACACACTGTCCACTCTGCTTCTCCCTCACGCATCCAGCTCCACTTGGGCTGGATGCCATAGTGCAGACATGGCCGAGGCTTCATCTGTACGCATTTCCCCCGATTGCTCTGCTCCCGGGAGTTCTGGAGAGAGTACACTAGGACTGGGTCCGTTTTTTGCTAGTATCCCCATTCTGGCCGGCCCGAGTATGGTTCTCGGACCTGGTGTCCCTCCTCGACGGCTCTCCACTGGAGATTCCGATCAGGAGGAATCTCCTCTCTCATGCAGGGGGCACCACT
>NW_015542780.1:86646-87560 GCF_001515605.1 Sinocyclocheilus anshuiensis
GGGGGCACAGCTCATAGCATCTGGTCTCTCAACTGAGGTTGTTGAGACCATACTCCAGTCCAGAGCTCCCGCCACGAGGAAACTGTACGCCTTGAAGTGAAAACTTTTCACCTCTTGGTGCGGACAGCGGCTGCAAGACCCAGCCAACTGCCCAGTTGGTTCAGTTCTGGAGTTTCTGCAGGAGCGATTCTCCGCAGGGTTATCCCCCTCCAATTTGAAGGTTTATGTGGCGGCCATAGCTGCTTACCACACCCTTCAGGGTGATCAGTCAGTGGGAAGACACCCAGAAGTTACACGTTTCCTCCGTGGCACCTGGTGGCTGCGGCAAGTACAGTGCACCAAGGTGCCCTCATGGGATCTGGCAGTGGTTCTGGAGGCTCTGTGCAAAGCTCCATTTGAACCCATCGAACATACATCAGATAAGCTCCTCAAGCTTAAGACTATCTTCTTGCTCGCTATATCCTCACTGAAGAGGATAGGGGACATCCAGGCTCTTGCTGTGTCAGGCCTGGAGTTTACCCCGGGCATGGTTAAGGCATTCCTTTACCCGAGACCCGGGTATGTCCCTAAAGTGCCCACCTCATCACCAGGTCCCATTGTACCACAGGCATTTTGTCCTCCTCCCTTCCGGGAAGCAGGCCAGGAGAGACTCAATCTGCTGTGTCCAGTGCGAGCACGGGGAAGTCGTGGCCTAATGGTTAGAGAGTCGGACTCGTAACCCAAAGGTTGCGAATTCGAGTCTCAGGTCCGGCAGGAATTGTAGGTGGGGGGAGTGAATGTACAGCGCTCTCTTCCACCTTCAATACCATGACTGAGGTGCCCTTGAGCAAGGCACCGAACCCCCAACTGCTCCCTGGGCGCCGCAGCATAAATGGCTGCCCACTGCTCCGGGTGTGTGTTCACGGTGTGTGTGT
>NW_015542780.1:87689-103918 GCF_001515605.1 Sinocyclocheilus anshuiensis
ATATGCGACCCGCCAAATGCTGGCCGAATCACAGAGATGCCGATTCGCACGGGACTAATATTATCACAGGACCTCGGTGTTCGGCGAAATATGGTAGGTCATTTGCGGGGGAATTTTTACTTTACAAATTACAGACATGGCCGATTCGCACGGGATTAAGATCACAGACAACCTCCGCAATTATTACAAATAACTGGAGGTCACTAGGTAATACTAATCCCGTGCGAATAAGGCTTAAGGATGGGTTAAATGCAGAGCACTAATTCCTAGTATGGGTAACCATACTTGGCCACGTCACGTCACTTATGTTCACAGAGCTGCCCAGTGGCGTAAAGCAGATCAATTATTCGTTTGCTTTGGTCCACCTAATAAAAGGGTTCCAGCGACCAAGCAAACCATGAGTCGGTGGGTGGTCGAGACCATCACACTGGCCTATGAGTCCTCTGGCCTCCAGTCACTCATGGGGGTCAGAGCACACTCGACCAGGGGTATGGTGGCCTCCAAGGCCTTATCAGTGGGCGTGGCCCTTCGGGATGTTTGTGCTGCAGCAGTCTGGTCCTCTCCGCACACATTCATCCGTTTCTAAAATCTGGACCTGACATCTACTCCAGGGTCCCAAGTCCTCTCGTCTTGATGTGCTCGCCAGATACACACCAGACAGGGACTTGCTCAAATGGTGCAGTGGGTATTCTCGTTCCGAAAGCGCTCAACGCAGCTCGAGTTCCTGAAGGGGAACGTCTCGAGTTTATGTATGTAACCGTGGTTCCCCGAAGGGAATGAGACGCTGTGTCTCCCTGCCATACTCCCTGCATCCCAGCAGGCGCTCACTTCTGCAGAAGCTAACATGTGCGCTTGCCGGATGTGCCTTTATGCTTCCTGGTTGCTCACATCACCCCGCTCGTGACGTCTTGCCTTGCTATTGGACTGATTTCACACATGCTTCTGTACAGTGTCTCGCCGAGGCCATTCCCAAAGCATTCGATGCAGCCTCGAGACATTTTTTTGTTTGTTTGTTTTGTTTGTTTTTTTTTTGTTGTTTTTTTGTGGGTGAGTGTTCCACAAATTCCACACTTAAAATAGGTAATGCACACATGCCCAAAGAACAAATCCCATGGATTAATGTGCTTCAGTCTATGGTGTCAGCACACATTTGCATAAATACAAATCCACCATTTGTGCTGTCCTTCAACGACCCAGCGATTTCATTTGCTGTACGGGGTCCCAGCAGAACTTCTATAAACCTGCAAGCAGTGGTGTTTTGTAACGAAGTCATGATACTTCGTTACAGTACTTAAGTATTTTTTGGGAGTATCTGTACTTTACTTGCAAGTGCGTGCACAACCGCGGATGATTCATTTTCCACTCAAGTCGAGGCTAGGTGTGCTGTGCGATACAGCATCGTCTGCGATAATGTGGTAAGTGTTGTTGTAATGATGTGTGATCTGACATTATCAAGTAGGCTATATCACCAAATCACACACAGAGTGCACGCACGTGATTTATTAGTTTATTAAATCTCCAAATTCCAGGCATTCTAAATTATAGATGGCAAAAAATGCTTCTGTATGCTTTTTAAATTTATATAATTTAATATAGTTAACTTAATCTATATCACACAAAGAGTTTACTTATTGAATGAATCAGCTTTTTGAACGAATCGGTTGAAGAAATTATTCAGTGATTCACTCAATAACACAGTCAAATGCTTTGTTTCTGAATGAATCAGCCGTTTGAATGAATCGGTTGAAACTCAATGACTCACTCATTAACAGTCACTTGCTGTCACCTACTGGCGGTTTTAATTTCACATTTCAACTGTTTTTTTCATATTTTAAATAATTTCAAATATCAGTATTCAACGTTTTATGTTAAAACCAAAACATTAGGCCTATTTATGCATCTGTAACTGCAGTTTAAATGCATCCATGTCCCTTCTGTGATACATAAACTGTGTAAATACATCTAAATGCTATGTCAGATGCAGATTCCAGAAATATTTTCTTATGTTGGAATGAAAGACACTAAGTACCGGATGAAGTGCTTCTCATTCTTACCCAAAAATACAAAATGGAAGAAATAGTTAAAACTGAACACAATCTTGCTACTCCAGCTGTGTATGAACATTTTTTAAATATATTTATTTGCTTCTTTTCCATTTTGTATTTACTTGTACTTTTACTTTAAATGCTTAAGTTTAAAATAAAAAAAACTTTTCGTACTTAAGTACAATAAATATCACATACTTTAAGACTTTTACTCAAGTAATATTCTAAACGGTGACTTCAACTTCTACCAAAGTAATTTTCTGGTAAGATATCTGTACTTTTACTTGAGTATGGCTTTCAGGTATTTTATACACCACTGCCTGCAAGGCATTTGTTTTGTCAAGCAAGATTTGATTGATTCTACCCGATTTGTTTCATCATCTTGTCAGAGTTATTTTAAGATCCCCTGTGTGATCTATACTCAATGTCTCCACTGCCTATCCATGTGGCATTTTGATCATATGTGGAAAAACTAGTCATACGCCAAATAGAGCATCAAGGTCGTGTTGGTTTGTGCAGAAAAGAGACACTAACCAAGCATGTATTCCCATTAGAATGACACAGGCCGTTGGTGGCACCACAAAAATCCAGCACACTACAATGTCAGTGCTGTCAAATTACTAAATCATATAATTATATTGGGTTGCAATGTAGTTTATGTTGAAGAGCACATGATAAATTGTGTTGTTTTTATTTTTTTCCAAAGTGGACATATTTGTCTATAAAAGCATCCATTCCTACACTTTCAAAATTTAGTATTCCATACCTGTAACATTTAACAGCAGTACCTCACAAACTGTTCAGTTTTGAAGCATTAATGAATGCGGGTGAGGAATCCCCAAATGTGATTAAACATGGATCGGATCAGCCAGCAGCTAACATCGCTACTAACAGACGCTCAAGGTCGAGCAGACAGCGGCTATTTATTGAATGAGCACTGTGCGATGTCCGAACTGATTGCACTATATTCTATGTATAATCGTTTTCTTAAATTCATTTTAAATCTCTTAAATCAATTTTTTAATCATTTTCAAAGTTTTTAAATTCCTTGTTTTATTGTTGTGATTATACTTTTATGTAAAGCACTTTGAATTACCATTGTGTATGAAATGTGCTATACAAATAAACTTGCCTTGCCTTGCCTTGTTCATCATGTGTTATTATCCTTCCAGCCATGTTGAATATGCCTCATTTGCAGCTCATCAGTCTGAATGCATTCTCCATCCACATTCACCTTATTTTTTTCTCCAGTACTCATTGAATGCCATTTAAAGTGCTCTACACCTGCCACGTCTGGAAGGTCTTTTTGCATTCTCTCCAAATGGACTTGTTATTGTCCTTTGGTGAGGACAGTGGAGGGTCTAATTAAAATTTCATAGAAGCAAAAGACATGATGGGCTCCAACAGTGCTTCTACTTGCACAGGAGAGGTCCTGAAGTAAAAAGCCTGCGCACATTGGCTTCAACAAGCGAGGCACCCAAGCTTGCCTGAAGCCTGGGTCAGGTTATCTACTGGTTTCTTCCACAACGATCCAAAGTGTCACTCTACATGCAGTATGCCAACTCATGCTGCAACTTTTGAACAGTAGTGTATATAGTGTATATATAGTATAGTATCAGTATTAGGTGTAATGTTTTAATTCACAAGTAAAATGCATTCTGTAATCAGAAATTTATATAATTTACTGACAAATTCAATTGAAAAGCTCTCTCTTCCATTCTAAGGATCAAAACATACTAGCAACACAAACCTAATTTCATGTATTTTATGTTCTGAAATATGTCAGCCTGATAAGAATCAGATAAGAACCAGAATATGCTTATCGTCACATTATAATCATGTATCTTTGCACCTGTAGTCCCTAATGGTGTGTTCAACATTGCCGGAAAGCTACCATGCCATTAATCTTCAGTGATGTTTATTCCTTCATTCTAATTCAGTTTTTTTTTTTTTTTAAATTTAACTCAACAAAGGCTCAGTTTAGTCTGTTTTTGGGAGGGTTACAAATTTGGTGTTCAACATATTGTTTCAGAAATGCAAACAATTGAAGATTGAAATTAAACCTGTTCACTAGTGAGTTTAAAAAAAAAACCCAGAGTGAGTTTTTTTTTAGGCGACTGCTATTTTAGAACGTTTCCCCTTATGTTTCCATGGCAACGCATCATGCTGATCATGTGACACGTTCTCACCCACTTTCCCCTACATGTTTCTGCAAGTAATAGCGGGTTGTAACAGTTCTAAGTTCTCTGTGCTAAGCAAGTCAGCTAAAGTCATGATATTTATAGTAACTTACCTGAATATAACAACACATCTGCTTTAAAACCCCTTAACTGTCACCGTCCCACCTGTGGGACGCTTGGCGCTCTTTTTGTTGTTGTCCTTTTTCTCTATCAAATATTTTAGTAATCATCATAAAGTATATATCATTTGAAAGCTTAGAAACCCAAGATCCATCCTGTGAAAACCATTTTGAAATCGGACATTGCGTTACCATATAAATGGTACTTTAAAATCTTTTGGCGGTCTCCTCCCCCTTAGTGGGCAGTGCCAATTGTCATATTACAAAATGCATTATGGTCTTTTAGAATCAAACCTTTTTATAATCTTGACAAAAAAACATATCATTGGAAAGGTCTGAGTCTCAGAATTGCATGTATGGTGGTTATTTTGAGATAGAAGTAATATTGACAGAGAAATCTAGACATTTGTGACAGAAAAATGCATACAAATTTTTTATGGAGTTTGGATGGCACCCGATGGCTGTTTGTGGTATGACACCCTAAATAAAATGTCACAGGAACCTACATTTTTTTTCATATCACCTTCAAATTTGGAACATAACTTATTTAGACATAAGGCTTTAATGTTATATCAATTTTAGAGTAAAACCTGTTATGTAAAATATTTATAATAATTAAAATAAAATTAATATAGTGCATTTTATTTACAGTACATTTAAACTTCTATAACTTTTTGATACTTTAATGTTTTGGACAAATTCCACTTGTGCAATAATCTGCTGATTGTCTTCTTTACAAAGAGACTAACCTTAGGTCTGTATTACAAAGTGTTCATAAATTACAATTTACGTTTGGATAGTGCACTTTCATGCCTATTTTAAAAAATGTGGGGGGCGCTTCCTCCGTTGTAGGTGTCTGGGGGGAAAAAAGAAACAAATTAAAATTTTTTATTTTCTCTGAAGTCCACTTATAATGGTATTAAAGACATCAACTGTCATTATTTAGAAACATGTACATTGTATACTCTGGTTTTGACTTTGTGGTTAAAACATTTGTGCGGTTTAACAGATGAGGCTTAAGCCTAGTCTGAGACTAAAAAGCATGTTTGAGCGGTCTTAACTGGAAACAACTTGCACTTACCGATCTTAAACTATGTCAGTGCCATTGTTTTGTCTCAATATGAATAACAGTAATGTAAGCACATTTATAAAAGCTTTTTAAATGTCCAATTTAATTAAGGCCTAGTCCTAGCTTAATCTAAGTCCTGTCTCTGAAACCCAATCCATGGTTTTGGGACATCTCTTGTAAAGGCTTTCATTGTGGCCACCCAGTGTTGTGAAATGTCAATCTTCCTGTTGTTAACATCAAATGCCTTACCTTCAAGTGATCATCCTTTAAGACATCATACAGGGCTTTACAAGTCTCCATTACGATCTCACTGATGGTACTACGGCCGATCCGGTACTGGAAACTCAGAGACCTAAATGTCTCTCCTGTGAAGAGGAGCATGTTATTGTGAATTTCCAGTGTTGGGTTAGTTACTCTACAAAAGTAATTACTAGATACAACTTGCATCTTCAGTGTAACTAGATAACTGTACTAATGACTTACATTACTCATTACTGTTTACTTATTCCCATATCAACCTCAAAGTTCAACAATACAAGGATAGACACAAAATATCGCTTTTCATTTTAAAATATTCTTGAACTAACCAAAGTATTTAAAGGGAGATTACAATGAAAACATACATTTTAACATTAGACATTAAATCGTTACATCCATTATTATTTTATATTGAACTGTTCTATAGTCTATGCAGTATTTACTCAGAAGTAGCTGTAATTAAATTACAGGAAAATTAGAGGAATAGTTCACCCAAAAATAAAAGTTCTGTCATCACTTAGTCACCTTCAGGTTATGTTAAACCTGTATAATTTTTTTCTTTGTTCTGTTGAACACCAAGGAAGATATTTTGAAGAACGTCTGAAACCAAACAGATGTGGGGCTCCATTGACTACCATAGTACGAAAAAAATACTATGGTAGTCAATGGCGCCCCACATCTGTTTGGTTACAAATATTATTTTCACAATACACTGTATGTTTTATTTTATTTTTTTTAAACTGACTTGCCTGTAGCAAGGAATCGTAGCGTTAGAGACAGGCGCATTCTTGCACTGATGGCTCTTCTAAATTTTGTGTCCCTTCTTTGGATGAGTGGTGTAACTTTGTCAAGCAAGTAGCTGAAATCCTCCACATCCATCCTGAGCAGATCACGGAAACCCTTCCGGTCACTGTCCTTCAGTGCAAATAGAAAGAAACCGTTTGGAAAGTCAAACAGTCTGGTTACAATCCAAAGCAATAGTTTTATCGTTATAGTTTTCTGTTTTATTGTTCACTTAAAAACAAAAAATGTACATAATGCAGAACTTAAAAAAAAAAAAAAAAATTATGCCAATGGAAATGGCATTGCAGTTTTTATGCGTGCATAAGGGGTTAATGTCACAGACATCTAAAGGTAACTATTTGTTCTTTTAAGTACAAAGGTTTGTTACTTCCAGAGCAAAACAAGTTTGACTATTGCTCATGTTTAGATGACTCTAATTTGTCGCAATAGTGTCAGTGGTGTTGGACTTTATATTGACACCTATTGGCATGGATGCATTAAGTTTGATTCCTTTAAGTCAGTCATATTTGATGTTACATCGACACTGACATTAGGGGTCTCACTTGGGAGCCCCAATCACCTCTGAGCATTACAAGAAATGGCCATTGACTATTGACGAGTGGAATTTGCATGCCACGCCACTCCCTGTACATACAGGTATATGAGATGGAGACATGCATCCACTCATTTAGAGTTTTGCTTTGGAGCCGTTCAATTCGTGGGCGCCTATTCTTCTGTAAAGAACAAACAAGAAAACTATAATCTTCAAGAACTTCTCTGCTGCATTCATACAACACATTCAGCGGTGCCTTCGCCCCTGCAGCTGCACACATAAGTGCTGCTGTCCACCCCTGGGCGTTCTAGCTAAAAGAGCAGTTTCCTGAACAGCAAGTGTCTTCCGAGATGCCTTTCCGATGGCAACGGTAGCAGCTCAGTCGGAGTCTGAAGCTGAGTTGATGGCCATGCTCCTCTGGGCAACCAAGAGCTTCTGATTAAAGGTGACCTCTCCTCCATCTCCCGAGCGCTCGAAGCTGTATGATTGGTATCTGGGCTCTGGACGTAACTCTCAGCCATATTCTGCCCAAGTGCCTTTCTTTCCAGATGTTCATGAGGAGCTCACTAAATTGTGGAAGGATCCTTACACCACCCAGTCAAGTTTGACCTCCTCCCTCCCTCACTTGTGCCCACAAAATGCGACCACTTGGAGCAATCGTCCGTGACTCCCGTCCAAAACATGTGAGCTGATGTCAGTCCTGGCTGCCAAGGCTTACAGCGCTGCAGGCCAGGCCACTTCCGCCTGAACCTGGCTGACAAATTTTGCTTTCTCAACAGCCCCATGCCCCAGGCTGGCCTCTTCGGCGACACTGTCGAAGACTTTGCCCAGCAGTTTTCGGCAGTCCAGAAGCAGTCAGAGACCATTAAACACATCCTGCCTTGGCGGGAGACTCCAGTCGCCAAACCGCCAATGTCCGGCTCTTCATTTGCCTGTCGCTGAGGGCGCCCTCCTGCGGCCTCAACACCTGCTCCACACCAACCAGAACCTAAGGAGGACACGCCTCAGGAGGGACATCGAGCTTCCTGCAGGAAGAGGGTGCAGCCTGCTTCTCAGTGAGCCATTAAATCTTCCCAGAAGGCCGTGAAGCGTCCCTGAGATGGGCGACACGGAGATGGAAGGAGCTGGAGGGCCGGGATCATTCACAACAACGGATTTCTGAGTCCCAAGTTGGGCATGACGTGGCGGCATGCACTGGGTGGGCTTTAACCTGGTTTGTCACCACCTTTTTAGACCTTGGTTTCTACGAGCAAGTGTGCCCCTGGAGCAAGTGTTGAGGCACATTGTTGTCACATTAGATGCCTCCAGAATGGCTTCGGGCTCCTGGTTGGGACCTCGGCTCCAGTGCCATATCAATTGCCTCGAGTTGTTGGCAGTTGTTGCTCTTCACCACTTTCTGCTACTACCAGCAAGCATGTACTCATCCACGCAGCAACAATGCGCTCTCGTCGCAACTCACCCGCCATCTCCTCCCTTGGAGTCAAACGTGGCTCAAATCGCTGTGGGCCATTCATGTTCCGGGGGAGCTCAATCGCGCAGCATATGTGCTCTCACAATACCTTACCCTTCTGGAAGAATGGAGACTCCATCCCCAGGCAGTCCGGCTGATTTGGAGTCGATTCGGGGAAGCTCAGGTGGACCTGTTCGCTTCCCAGGACAACTCGCACTGCCAGCTATTCTACTCCCTGACCGAGACTCCCTTTGGCATGGATGCTCTGGTGCACAGTTGGCCCCGGAGTTTACACAAGTACGCCTTTCCAAGATCAGTGAGGACAAGGAAGTATTGGAAGATCCTTGGGGAAGAATGACCTCATCATCAGGTTCCTGAAAGGTGCAAGAAGATTGAATCCATGTAGATCGTGCCTCATGTCATCTTTTGATCGCTCTGTAGTCCTATTAGTCCTTGCATGGAATGCACCCAAAGCTTTAGACGCCCTGACCACCTCTTTGTTTGCTTTGGAGGTCAGCAGAAGGGAAAGGCTGTCTCCAAACAGAGGTTGGCCCACTGGCTAGTGGATGCCATCAGCTTGGCATACCAGTCACAAGGTGAGTCATGCCCCCTGGGGGTGAGGGCTCACTACACTTGGAGTGTTGCCTGCTCCTGGGCATTCCTCTGGCTAGTATATATGCGCCTTATCTTCTACCAGTAAGTTCCCTGTGGTGAACCCTGGTCGAGTTCCTCCAGCACCCAGAGGCACTCAGACTCAGTGGAGGAGTCTGTTACCGGGTCCAGTACTTGTGTTGAATGCTTCAGTCAGCCCCTGTACTGGACTAGGTGCATCTGTCCTGGCATACCTGCTTGCCAGCAGTTGTGCCATCAATTCTCATAACACAGTTCTGATTGTGGTGCTTTCCATAGGGACCCCTAACGTCAGTGTTGAACACCAAATGTGACTCACTGAAAGGGAACGTCTCGGTTACATTATGTAACCCCCATTCCCTGAAGGAGGGGAACATCCCTCATGCCACAACCTTGAACTGCGCTGAATGACAAGATTCTTCTCAGCTCCTCAGCACAAACCTGAATGAGTGTATGCATGCCTCCATCTTATATACCCATTTGTACAGGGAGTGGCTTGGCATGCAAATTCCACTTGCCAATAGTCATTGGCCGTTTCTTGTAATGCTCAGAGGTGATTGGGGCTCCCAAGTGAGACCCCTAACATCAGAGTCGACCTAACGTATCCGTTCCCTCCTTCAGGGAAAGAGGGTTACATAACGTAACCAAGACATTTCCTAACTGCTGTTGCTTCACAGCAAAGATGTTTATGTTTGTTTTGTTTAGAAATTATGTGATGCACATGGCTTACATGTGTGAAGAACTAAAGACATACAAGTGTCTATAATTATATCTTTTTTTGTTCATTGTGACCACATTCTTCTTCACATATTTTTTTTTCATGGCATTGCACAATTTTAACTTTGTCAATTAAAATGCATGATTTGCCTATAGGTAAGCAAATTAGTTTAATCAAATTTTAATGATTAATTAAATTAGCATATTTAATAGTTATTTTCAAAAAGATCAACTTCAGTCTTTTTATACACATACATAGCTGCTGGCATACATTGTGAATGTGTATTAAAATGTAGTTAACTGCCACCTGCTACCAATACAGTACTTAAAAACTGCACATATTAATATGGAAGAGAAACCCTTTTCCTCTGTACAAAAATATTTACAGTAAGTGATGCAATATTGTTACTTTTTAAATGTGACTTTTTCGAACACTTTTTAAGATATTTGCACAATACACCACACTTTTTTCAGCATTTATTTTGAATCTTAACAGCAAAGCAGCATCAAAAAAGCTCAGTCTTTCTTGCTGTCTTTTTTGACAACCTGTTTCTTAGGAATTGTTGGTTAGCTGTAGACTGTTCCCCTGGAGTAAATTGGCTTTCCAGTACAGAGCTGAATTAGAACCTATTTGTGAGCAGGGCTGCAGACATGATTAGCTCAGAGTAGAAATCCATTACCTCTCTACAGCTGGTTGACATGTTGGTTTCTGCAACCTCCACAGTAAATCCAAGTGCCAGTAATGTTCACGAAAGCCAACGTATGATAAAGTGGGGGATTTGCAACCCTGGGGAAAAACTGATCATTAATTTAAGAGAGTTCACTACAAGGCACTTGATTTTCTTCCATCTTTATGGATGTATTTTAAAATAACTGTATTAATGCCTCTGTTGTACTGACAGAATCTTATTGAAAGTGCAATAAAGAACAGTCTAATAAATGATGATGTGCGTCTGAACAATCTGCATTTAATGCTCGGACTGCATTAAAAACTGTATTTCTTGTAAGTATTGCACATGTGCCTCACAAAAGATACATAGCCATGAAATTACCACACTTATGATGGTTTTTGTCCAAATGTTGCTTCCAACAGCCTTGTCGACCCCAACAAAGCACACTGACAAAAGGACATAAAGGACTGTGAATCAATTATAGAAAATAGTAGACTCACATAGAGATGCACACTTTCTGTCAGGACCACTATCGTCAAAGATGATTGACAATTAGCATACAGTTTGGATTGGCGGTATGGTTCTGTTCTGGGCAAGAACTCCCTGCGTATTCATGCAGCCTAGCATGGATGAGAGCAGGGAGAGCAGCGATAACCCCCCACCCCCCAGGGTAAACAGAACAGAACCAACATAAATGTATTGCAGATATCGTTAAAGTTCAATAATGTTATGTACAAATTTTTGAATTACTCTGATTCAAAGGAGAATCAGAAGGCTGAATCCTGACTGACAGAGGAGGAGTTGGGGATGGAGGAGGGTAATTAGCTATTGAGTAATGCGAAAACTGCTGATAATACTGAGGGACCTTATATATGAATGCTTAGATAGGTGTCGTATTCCCATAGGTTGATGGGGATCAGCTGAGAGTCAGCTGATGCGAGCTTGACTAACATGACCTGCCAGAACTAACGCTACACTAGATTTAAGACAACAGTGCTGTATGCATAGTTTAATGAGATACAGTCACAACGGTGATGGAGGAATAGGGGAAAAAAATTAAAAAGAGGTAGAAAAAACAGGAGGTCTCATTATAATTCAAGAGGGCCTGTGTGAATATGACCTTTCCTCTCTCCACTCACTGCAAGTGTGTTGTATAGCTAAATCACATCCATGGGATCATTACTCACAAGACACTGCATGTTACTGTATGCTTTTCTTACCTTCAAGGGGACAGAGACAGCAGCCTTATTTAATATATTTTTTCCAAGACTCCAGCATATGGTGCAATGATTTCCATAGATCCATAGTTAATATATCTGCACATGTTTATTACCAGTCAAACAGCAATTTTTATTCCCTGACAATATATTGTTTATCTGTGGAACACTGTGTGAGTATAAGAGTAGATTAACATAGATTAGATTACACTTAACTTTATTGCCATTCTGCAGAATACAAGTTCAGTCATGAAAGTCCTTTATGCAATCATTTACTACACAGAACAAGCTGATTGGCCTCTGCTGATTTTGCAGCCAGTGGGCTTGAATTAAATGCTCAACATTTAAACAGCCTGGTTCTGTATTCTGATCCTGAAGCATGCTATCAGAGTTCTTCTGAAGCCCTCCACTTCCCCGAGCTCCACATGTCTAGATGTGCTATGGGATATATGTATGCCTATCCATGCAGCAGCAGCATTGCATGTTCACAGTGTAAGATCCACGCAATTGGCCCAACGACAGAATCCAATGACATGTGTGAAGGTATAATGAGTGTATGTCTTTTACTTGCGCTTCTGCAAAGCTAACTTAATTTATCAGGATTTAGTTTCAATGTGATTTTAGCTCCATGTTCAATCTGACTCCAGTTTCAAGTGATCATTAAATTTAGACTGTATTTCTAATTAAGAATTGATCACAAATATCAATTATGTATTAATTTAGATATTTGATTGTTCTGGAAGTCCCATACTTTTGATAATTTGTTCATTAGGGAGCCAGTACCGCTTAGAAATTCACTCGGTCAATAGTGAACACACTGACACAAACTCGCCAGTTCTGATCTTAGTCAGAGGTTGCAGGGTGATTATTTTACCTTTAAGTAGGCCACTCTCTGCTTGCACATAACAAAAAGTGTAATTTTTATTATAGTCACAAAACTGAAACTTGTTAAGTCAGTGATAGTCAGAAATCAGAAGGTCCCGAATGATGTGCCCCATGCTCCCTTCATTGGTACTTCAGTATGATCTATCCTGGACACAGATTTGCAGAAACACCAAACTGCACTTTAATCTACTAGAAATAATTATTTCAGGATAACATCACGGTTACGTACATAACCCTCGTTCCCTGATGGAGGGAATGGAGACGTTAGGTTGTGACGACATTAGGGGTCTTACTTGGGAGCTCCAACCACCTCTGAGTTTAACAGAAAACGCCAATGAGAATTGACAAGAGGATTTTGCATGCAGTGCCACTCCCCCATACATGTGGGTATGTCCCAGCACGAGTGGTTCAGGGTTGTGGCAAGGTGATATAATGTCTCCTGCAGAGAACAAGGGTTACATACGTAACCAAGATGTTACCTATCTGTCAGTCACTACGAGTTATGCTGTGATGACATTAGGGGTCCTATTGAAAGTGCCATAACCACTGAACGTCATTACCACTGTGGCACTGCAAATGCTGACAAGCCGCGGCGTGCCAAGGCAAATGCCAAAGCATAAGTCGTAACATTCCCAACGCCCCAGAACAAATTCAACTGCCTGGCGAATACATCGCTGATGGAGGAGGTCATGCTGCTGTTCCATCCACAGTAATTATTTAACAAAAGGAATTTCAACTGCTGGAAAAAAGACTTGCTTCAGATATGTTTCCTTTTTTTTCAGCAAGGCTAGATGAAAACATTGGGGAAGCGTGCCTTAGTCCAAAGGGTAAGGTCGCTACGGAGACCACATCCTACCCTTAGGGAGGTGACATGTGGAGATACTAATATGGACTGACCCAGGAGGGCATTACTACATGCTGAATAAGTCTCTGAGGTAGGTCCTAGCTGGGAGTAATAATGGAGCTACTAGCAACAAAGATGGACAGAGCGGAATCTGTCCAAGGGAAGACAGGGGTTTACCATGAGGGAAACGTTACGGTGGAAGAATACACATCTGATATTACACGCAGGGAACCACTCAGATGGGACACCTATCCCAGTACAGGGGCTGACCGGAGTCCCGGGCATGTTAACACAAGTACCGGGCCTGGCGTCAGACTCCTCCACTGAGTCTGATTGCCGGGGGTTTTGGAGGATGCTCAACCAGGGTTTGCCATCTGGGGAACTCAACTGGGAGAAGAAAGGCACCTGCATCCCCTTGTGAGGATGAATGGCGTAGCAAGCGTGACACCGAACTAGTTCTTCCCGCCACTTGCCTATCACCCAGCACACAGGAAGAAACCGGTTCTACGCAAAGGTTGTAAAACCTTGCGAAGGTGTTAGGTGTCGCCCAGCCCACCGCTCTGCAGATGTCTGCCAGAGCTGTCCCGTGCACCAAAGCCCAGGAGGAAGCTACACTCCAAGTGGAGTGAGCTCTCACCCCTATCTTTGGGGGTCTTCTTGGCGAGAAGAACACCAGACTGCAAACAGACTCGACTTTAAAACCAGTTAAACTCTGCGGACCCGGATACGGGTGCAAAATGGCGTTAAAAATGTTTATGCTTCATTTACATAGCCTTCCTTATATGGTATCAGCCCATATATGGGTTCATTTGAAAGCTTGGATTGTCTTCTTTACAAAGAATACCATTCATTTTGGTTTTGCATCTAGTGGCATCAAACAAAGTAAATTGCAGAGAGTTGGGCCTAAATACCAAAAAACGCCCTGAGCTTAAGGCATAAGCTTGCCTGGTAGAGAGAGCTTTGCCACGTCCCATCCAGGAACCACACGTGGAGGATCCAAAGGTCTGGACGCGGGTGCTATATGGTGCCCTGCCCCTGAGAAAGAAGGTCCTTCCTCAGGGGGATGCGCCAGGGAGAGTGCCTGCCCATGGCATGTAGCAACCCAGCCTGTTTTGGAGGCATCTGTAGTGACAACAACATGCAGGGACACTTGATCTAAGGGCACACTGGCCCATAGAAAAGCAAGGTCCGACCAGGGGCTGAATGTGTAGTGACACATCGGTGTGATAAGAAAAGATATGTGTCACGGTGCCATGCCCATCTCGGGACTTGGCTGTGTAACCAGTGCTGATTTGGTCTCATATGAACCAATCTGAGCAGTGTGACTGAGGCTATGGATGCCATATGCCCCAGGAGCCTCTGTTTAAGTGGTACCACCATCCTGCCTCTGAAGGAACTCAGGCAGTTCAGCACTGATTTGGCGCGTTTGTTGGTGAGACGCGCTGTCAAGTCGACTGAGTCCAACTCCATACTAAGAAAAGAGATGCTCTGCACAGGGGAGAGCTTGCTCTTTTCCCAGTTGTCCCGAAGCCCCAACTGGCTGAGGTGCCGGAGCACCAGGTCCCTGTGATCACACAACTGTTCTCACGACTGAGCCATGATGAGCCAGTCGTCGAGGTAGGATCCTGATACCCTGATACCCAGAGCTGCCGTGGAGGATGCAGGAGGGCACCCATGGTGATGAGCAGACTGTTGGCCGGCCCTTGATGGAGCGGTGGCAGCAGGAGGATCACCTCGGGGCAAGATGTGCTTGATGGTCTCAGTCTGCTTCTGTACTGCTGAGAACTGCTGGGCAAAGTCCTCGACAGTGTCGCTGAACAGGCCAGCCTGGGTGATGGGAGTGTCAAGAAAGCAAACTTTGTAGACATCTCTCATCTCAACCAGGTTGAGCCTCTTGGACTACCAAAGTGGACATTGTCTGCCCGAGGAACCTCGCCGTGACTTTTGTCACCCAGAGGGCAAAGTCAGTCGCCATGCACAGTTCCTGCATCAACCCCGGGTCAGTACTACCCTCTTTTTTTTTTAACGCCTTGGTGTGGTGGACCTGCAGGATGGCCATGTCATGGCCTTGGAGTGGAGGCACGGACTATTCCTCCATGGTTATGCGCTCACAGTCCGGGCATGAACCATCCATAAATAAGTCTTCAGCATGCTCGATGCCCAGACACGGAAGACAACGATCATGGCCATCATCAGAGGACAGGAAACGACCGCAACCAAGAGGACACAGATGGAATAGCATCTTTAACCCCCTGGGGTCAAAGCCCGCACTGGTGCGGTCTGTCTCGTAATTTCTTTATGACCGCAAAAATAACTAAAAATACTCTGTCAGTTTTGATCGTACAGATAAGAATAAGGTATAGTTTGAAACTGCAAAATGTCTACTTTTATTTGTGAATAGTCATAATTACAACAAAACAATGTGCTTTTGTAAAATAAAGAAAATAAACAGAGTGTGCTCTGTGCCGTCTCAGTCTCTTTCACCTCTCTTCACAGACACGTAAATAAAACAACCTGAATCTCCACGAATACTTGCCTCAAATACATGATAAATATATGTATAGAAAGCCTGAAATGTCTACTTTTAAATGAAGTCACGTCCAAAACAAAGTAATCGGTATGAAACCAACGCAAGCGCCAGTATTCCTGTTTCAACTCATTATCTGTAATGTGGTCATGCCCACAAACCGATCGCGCTTTTCAAATTTTAAACAAACAAGTTCATCCAGGAAACTTTTTATGGTAACACTTTACTTGAAGGGGTGTGCATAAGACTGACATGACACCTTCATAATCATGAGGTTTTAT
>NW_015542780.1:104296-109954 GCF_001515605.1 Sinocyclocheilus anshuiensis
ACGATCATCTCCACTGTTTTGAGCGTGTTCAGCTCCAGGTTGTTGTGACTGCACCAGACAGCCAGCTGCTCAACCTCACTTCTATATGCAGACTCATCACCATCCTGGATGAGGCTGATGACTGTAGTGTCGTCTGCAAACTTCAGGAGCTTGACAGAGGGTCAGTAGAGGTGCGGTCGTTGGTGCAGAGGGAGAAGAGCAGTGGGGAGAGCACACAACCCTGGGGGGCATATTTTACTATACTTATAGTACTGAAAGCTGAATTTTCATTAGTCATTACGGTTACACTTTACTTGAAGGGGTGTGCATAAGACTGACATGACACCTTCATAATCATGACATGACACGTCATGAATATGAAGGAGGTTTTATGCATGTTTATGACAACTGTCATTAAGTGTCATTCGCTCAGTTATGTCATTTTTAATGCAAATATGACATTATTTGACCTAACCCTAACCTAACCCTACCCCTACCCTTACCCCTAACCATAGCCCATAACAAAGACATCTCAAACAATGTCATCTTTGCATTAAAAATTACATAACTGAGCGAATGACACTTAATGACAGTTGTCATAAACTTGCATAAAAAACCTTCATATTCATGACATGTGTCATGTCATGATTATGTATGTGTCATGTCATGATTATGAAGGTGTCATGTCAGTCTTATGCACACCCCTTCAAGTAAAGTGTAACCCTTTTTATTTATGGAAGAAGACGCGCTGAGAGGAATAACCCAGAATTTACCTCAGAAGAACAACACAACGCAATGCGTGACACAACTTGATCCCGTTGAGAATATCACTCTGATGAGTAGCCTCAGAGTGAATTACTTGAATCTGTTGTTATTGTGTTATTGTGACTAACTTGTACACATTTTACTAGTTAGACTTTTCCCAAACTATAATTACTGACTACATGTATGAAATCAAATGAAACATTTTAAAATATGTGTCATTTTATTGTCTAAATGTCTCACAACGCCAGGATGCTTGTTTAATGTTTTAACATACAAAACCACAAGATATAAAAGTAGTGTGAGTGTTAACACTATGAATGAATGTTAGGCACACAGGTGTGTTACTGTTCAAGTCTCAGTGTTCAGATCAGTATGTTCAATCATGTGTCCTTGACCTTCACTGTGTATATTTTTATTATACTGCGTTGTAAATAAAATACAAATTATAATAAAAAAACAACATTATTTTACTCTCCTCACACTCTTTCTTACCTGCCTCAGTCACATTATTTTACTCTTCTCACTCTTTCTTACCTGCCTCAGTCACATTCATATTGATGGCCCATTATGGGAGGCCCTTTGTCTCTCAGGTGTGAATCACTAAATATTCATGGCCATTGTCACTCCCTCACACAAGGGCATTCTATCACAAACATGTTTTACAGATGTTAAATCAATATATTGTTTTCTGTGAACAAGTGAACAGGATAATTTTCACATCATTTTGTAGCAAAAACTCTAGTCCAGGGGTGCCCAAACTCTGTCCTGAACAGCCGGTGTCCTGAAGAGTTTAGCTCCAACCTCAATTAAACACACCTGAACCAGCTAATCAAGTTCTTAATAGGCATACTAGAAACTTGAAGGCAAGGTGTGCTGAGGCAAGTTGGAGCTAAACTCTGCAGGACACCGGCCCTCCAGGACCGAGTTTGGGCACCCCTGCTCTAGTCTACCACATCCAGTTCAGAACAAATGTTCTGTATGTGTTTTATGACCTTATTTCAGTGGCTTAAAAATTTTTTTTTTACTAACCACGCATTAACATTTTCTCAAAAAACACAAACATGTACGTTCATGTTGCTCACATATTATTGTAGCCCGGTTTGTGCTGAATACACTGTTATCAGAATTTAGACATTAATATGTGACCGTGGACCACAAAACCAGTCATAAGGGTACATTTTTAGAAATTGAGGTTTTATGCATCATCTGAAAGCTGAATAAATTAGCTTTCCATTGATGTATGGTTTGTTAGGACAATATTTGGCAGAGATACAACTATTTGAAAATCTGGAATCTGAGGGTGCAAAAAAAATCTAAATATTGAGAAAATTGCATTTAAAGTTGTCCAAATTAAGTTCTTAGCAATGCATATTACTAATCAAAAATTAAGTTTTAATATATTTACAGTAGGGAATTTACAAAATATCTTTATGGAACATGATCTTTACTTAATATCCTAATAATTTTTGGCATAAAATAAACATCTATAATTTTGACCCATACAATGTATTTTTGGTTATTGCTACAAATATACCCCAGCGACTTAAGACGTGGTTTTGTGGTCCAGGGTCACATATGTTTTTAAGATACTTAAAAAAAAACCACAAATGTCAGGGCATGTCAAAACTTCTCCAGGGCCCCAAAACACCCTCAGACCCCAGAGGGTTAAAAAGACGCAGACCATCCGTGATTTGCTCTTTTAGGAAACTGCTATTTTGTGAAATGAAACACTCAGTGGAGTCATGCTGCTGAGAGGGGGACACTGCTGAATGCGTCGTTATGCAAAAAATCGAGAAGAGCAGACGAGGTGAATGGCCGTGAACTTCTTTCTCATCCACTCGGCTCCGAAGCAAAAATCTGAATGAGTGGATGCACGCCACCATCTTATATACCCGTATGTATGGGGAATGGCTCAGCATGCAAAATCCACATGCCAGTTCTCATTGGCATTTTCTCTTAAACTCAGAGGTGATTGGGACACCAAAGTAAGACCCCTAATGCCGTCACGACATAACTCGTAGTGACCGACAGATAAGGAACCCAGAATAAATAAAATATAACATTTTATTTGTCAGGTAAAAATTGATCATGCTAATTACATAATTAAACAATGAGAATCAAATTCAGAGTTAAATCCAGTTCCAATTCGGATAAATGCATAACATCAATTGCTCAAAGATGAATTTAAGAGTGAGAGATGCATACCTGACAGCAGAGAAACACACATCAGCATGAGAAAGATTTGGATGCAGAGCTACAGGGCTTTCTGGTTACAGAATTCCAAATTAATGTCTTATCACTTTTCTTATATATCCAGTCCAGAACAAATATATCTTCAAATCAGTTGTAAAAGCATAAAAAACATTTTGTTTGGTCTGGATCCCGTGACCCAAGTGTCACACCTGGCCAGAGAAGGGAAAACATTCTCACCAGACACTGAGAGAGCCAGACCCCCAGCAGCAGAACATAATTCTTTCTCATTATATAAGTGACTGCTGTGAAATTAAAACCATTTTACCAATCGCATGGATACCTTTACAATGATACCAAACATGAAAGAATTAAAATGAAGAATCCTTGAGATACAATAAATGCAGTATGTGAGCACAGTAACCTGAGTTTCTGACACTCTGAGACAACATTCAGTGACCCGGGCAATATATCCAGGAGGGAGGGAGGGCGCTTAAGGATGGGTGAAGGGACAGTTGAGCAAATGGTTTACTTTGAGATCTTCTCTTCAGATTAAAAAGTTTATTGTTTTGCATTGCGTCTGTCTTGTGAGAATTCCCGAAGTTTGGTTCCATGGGGAGATCATTTCGTGTCTTACAACAGCAGCATGTCTGTGTATCTATTGGCAGGCTGCAAGTGCAGCAGACTTATGCTGCGTTCACGCCATGTTGCAATTACAGTACTTTCAAGATGACCACACGTGACGTCCAACTAGGTGCTGTTCACGTCCTCGGACTGGGGATTATCCGTTTCTATATCATATGCTGCATGTCTTTTGTTTATGTTCACATTACTTTTGTATGAAGACATTAGCCTATTTTGGCAAAGGTAGTCAATTACACAAATTTTATAACATAAATATTACAAAATAACTGCTTATCAACATTTTACTTTATCTATATTTTTCTCTGGTTCTGCGTGAAGTGCAGCGGTCAAGTGGTACAGACCATAGCTCTCAGAAAACTCCCAGCCTACAAGCTGTAATAATGAGTTATATGAGGACGTGAACGCCTTTTGCAAGTTGGAATCTTGTAATTACGGTAATTACAATGTCAATATGGCATGAACGCACGCACCTTTTGTGCATGGCACCAAATACAGTAGCATTGTCATATTCATTAGAATGCTAAAACTATTCCAAATGTTGTCATGACTGAAATATAATTATCATCCAACCAGAATTATCATTCAAATACCAATGCACTTTGTTTGTTAGTTTAATTTCTCAGCAAGCCTTTCCACTGTTTACATTGCTTATCCCTTAGGTGGTGACAAGTGAACACATCTTTATGAGAGAGTCATTGAATCATTTGCTCAAACACACAGATTTATTCAGGACCGAAACAAGCATGGATGGAGAAGCACAGATGTGAAGTGTGCTTCTTCGTTAGGAATTAGTTTTGTTGACAGACCAAAACATTGTTTAAAATGTAAGTTACAATATTAACTTCCTTATTTAACAGTTAATACGAAATTATACTACGAGGCCATTAAATGCTTGAATCTGATTGGCTGACGAACGTTCTCAGGTGTGCAATTATTTTCAGGGAAACGCAGAGCAAACGTAGTTCCAGGCAGCTCTCTTGACCGCATTACAGTTCCATATCACTTCGCATAGTTAACTGTAATAACGGAAATTAGCATACAGTACCTATACAGCACACAGGAATTACTGCAATCACACGTGCTCGCACACGCACACTATGGTCACGCAGTTTGCACAAAAAGGTGTTGTCAGCGCTGCCCTGTAATTGACTCCGGGCCGTTGAATTATTAGAAAAATAATGCACACTGCTCACTCTGAGTTGAGTTGATAATGCTCAATTATTCCTTACTTAATATCACACTTGCAAGTTACTTTGAACAAAAATTCAGAAAGATAAGGAAGGTTCATTGGAAAATTGTTTCACATGTAAACATTCATTAATATTAATTCAGCCAAGGTGCTTTACTGGATCTGAGGATTATGTCCATAATCCTGCCAGTTACCCACAGTATCATAAGGATTCATATCTCACCCTGTTGATTAATTCTATCAGTGGCTATTTTTATACCTCTCCCTGAAGACCTCTTGAAGGGTAAGCTTTACTGGGCTCTGCTCACAATACATACAGATTCATCTTGCTTCAGTTCTCTAAAAAAGACAATCAGCCTTTTCATGACATTTTATTTTGTCATATTTTAGATGTGGTGAATGTAGATTATAGGTGTCTGTCACACTGTGCAGTGATGATAGCGATAATACTGTGCATAAAGACAGTTATGTAATGAAAACTCAGCTGCTGTTCCATCAGATTTTGCTTCACCTGTTTGTATCAGCTTCCCAGCTATTAGCTGTTACATTCCTTTCTTTCAAACTACTGTGTGACCTTCCACATGACCCCCATTCACCTTCTAATAGATTTTGTGGACAGTTTCTAAATGAGCTTCAGCCTGAGAAACAACTGAGCTGGATCATTCCAGAACAACTGATTCACTACAAAAAATGGCCAAGACTGCACAAGATTTTTTATAATAAAATACATTATTTGTATTTCTGCTTTTCATGCCCCTATATAGGTCAAGTGGTTTGCACAGTGAATGGATGGATGTTACTGTGAAATCAATGCAGGCTAAGTAATGTACATAGTCAATGTGTAAATGTGATTTTAAATCAAACTGCAAAAAAAAAAAAAAAAAAAAAAC
>NW_015542780.1:110053-111685 GCF_001515605.1 Sinocyclocheilus anshuiensis
GTACAGTATAAAAACCATTACGCCTATGGAGAGTCCCCATAAACCATAAAAACAAACCTGTGTGTGAGTGTGTGTGTGTTTGTGTGTGACTGTATGTTTTGGAAGGCATTAGTGCAGACAAGCAGCTTCTCACGGTGGCAATTACCACTTAACGAGATGTGATAATTAGTCTGTTTGTATATCCTTGCCAACCACTGTGAGTTTCTTTCCTCTTCACTCTCTTTGAGTTATTGCGCTGTGGATACTAGTGACCACTGAATCCTCCCAGCTAAGCCCTCCCTGCCCAAAGTAATACAGGCAGTTAACAGCGTTAAAGCCATACATTTCTGTCTATCTGAACAGAGTATTCTTAATCATCTTAGCACGTCACTGGAGACAACAGTATAAACCTTCCACACAAGTAGCTTATTCTGCCCTGTCTATGGTATTTATTTATTTATTTATTTATGTATTTTCTCAAATAAATTTAACCCACAAATGCACAGGCTGGTCCAGATAAATAAATAAATAAATAAATATAATATGTTGTTGTTTTTCTAACCTGTTATCTATGTAACTACAATGTAACTAGGCAACGCTAAATATCATGCATTTTCAGAATTATATTTAGTAAGAAAATAAATAACAAACTGTCACTAAGAAGATGCTGTGATCCGTAACAATTCATTCTATAATTATTACAGTTACTCACACTCACACACCGACACACAATCTAATAATTATTCACATTTATTTTCATTGTCAGAAGAAGCTGTGTTATAAATTGTACAAGTAAAAGTGTACAAGAACATTAGCTATGCCTTCTAGGGTTAACTGATGCATGCATGTTTAATATATTTTATTATATTTATTATATATTGCTTATCAAAGAAAAAACTAAAATCTTGTATAATAGTATATCTTAAAAGTTACCAGTTTTATATCCCAAAACTGTTAGCTTGCTTACTAAACTATTTCTGGTGGAATATTTTGTGTAAAGTCATCTTGATGTTTTTAACTGAAGACTGAGTCATCACATCATAATTCGGCCCCTGTGTGGTAGCTAATACGCTAACTCATGCTGGATGAAGGACATTCAGTTAGATGGCAGTCAACCTTATCCGTATATGGCAGCTCTATGACCTACTATAACAAGAACCACATTTATGCCTCAGATACATATACATATACTTTACTATTTATGAGTCACTATCGTGGCCTTAAATGACAAGAAGTTAATTCTCTCGTGGAATAGTGCTATACTTCAGCAGAATCACAACAGCATGATGGCCAACGTATGATGAGTTATGAGAGAGCATCTTAGAAAGCTGTATTTTTGAGTATTTAGAATATATATATATTTAGCTCAAAGGCAATTGCCTTTCAGCTAAATTAACTTGTCTCCCTTACATATATATATATATATATATATATATATATATACAGTATATATGTGTGTATTGTATTTAATATAGTACTTTTAATAGTATATATATATACATTTATGATTTTATAGGGAATTTGGACAGAATCACGGTTTTACGGTTTTTGTCGGTCAGCAATTCATTGAACGAGCCGAATAACATCAATTCTGCAATGGATATTAATATCCAAAGTATAGTGAAAACACTATTTATTAGCACAGTAACAAGA
>NW_015542780.1:111965-120378 GCF_001515605.1 Sinocyclocheilus anshuiensis
CAAAACACAAGATACTTCTCTTTTCAATATAAATAAGGCTTTATTCATATAAACATATATATAAGACATATAAACTAGTCTAACACATAAACAGACGCACTCACACATTCACACAAGTTGCAGGAAGAGAGAAAGTGATAAAATAATGAGTTTAAGAGGATGAAAATGTGAAATCCCAAGTTTATAGCAATATGTGCAATTGAAGGAGTTGTGGGCTAGTTGAAGTTTTGAGGCGGTCACAGACTCTGGGTGACCTTGGAGACACGGAATTGCGGCAAAACTTAACTGAGAACACGAAACTCTCAACAGAAAAGAAAAGAAACTAAAGTAAAGGAACGAAAAGTGTAACGAGACTAGATGGGTTTTCTCCTAATGGTTTTAGAGGAGCTGCTGGCGTGTAAGCTAGAGCACGCTCACAGAGCGCTAAAAAGCAGCGTCAAAATGCGGTGGCTAAAAGCTATGACCAAAAAGCTAGAACCATAATTTGATGGTGTCCTGAGTATTAAACTGGGCTTTTGGACACATCCCAAATCTTGTCTTGACCAATTAGACAATGTCTTAGCTCGGGGTGTTGTATGTTTCTCCTCCCAATACATAAATCAATATGTCATCTCATCAGTCACATGGTCCGAAAAAGACACACAATAATACATACATGATATGGAGTTAAGCAATGGACTGATATTCGTTTATACGTTTTTTTTAGTTCATTTTGGTGCATCTACATCTGTAAAAGACAGTTTCTGTGCCATTCTGTGAACATAAGAACATAATCTCAGTCTGGTCTTTGTCTTCTAGGTGGGGGAAACCACTCAACGCAGTTTCTACTAATGATTTTCCTCATGTGATGGTCATGATATGCTGTGTCTTTGACCATTAATCTTGGTTACTTGCCCCATAATTGACAATCTCCTTGGAATTGTCAATAAGTGTTTTTTTGTTCAATGTTGCAAGCTGTTCTGTGAAAGAGTTGGTTGGTTAGGCTTGCTTCAGACTGGCTGGCGGAGTTCATTTATGAAAAAAATAATAAAAAAAAATATATATATATATATATATATATATATAAATGTTGATTTACATGCCAAGTTCTATATATCCATGTATATAGAAATCTTGCAAAAGATGCCTAGCTAAACAAATATTAGTAAATAATTTGATATTTCAAATCTGAATTCCTAATCAGTGACCCAAGGAAACAAACTAGCAGTAATAGCTGCAGTAATATCAGAAAAAAAGCAAACCCATTGTTATGTGTTGTCGAAGCAGAGGAGCCAAATGCAGCTAACCATTTATTAAAGCCAAAACACAAAGAACATCTAGGCAAGGGAACAGGGCAAAAAACAAGGCAAGACAAGGATACATGAATAACAGCCATACAGGAACAAGAAGGCAACAAGGCAAGGGCACAAAGGAAGCAGGAACTAAAACACAGGAAGTGAATACATACACAAGGGAAACACATCAACATAAAAGTCCTACACAAGGCACACAAGACAAGGATTGTGACAGAGACCTCAACCCCCTCCAAGCCCAGGGCACAGACAGAGAGCCGCAAAGCCAGGGCGACACTGAGGATACTGAGGGCCAAGGCAGAGCTGACGGCTCTGGTGACCGAGGTGCAGGCGGGGTTCCGGAGACCACAGTGGAGCCGGAGCGACAGAGGACCAAGGTAGAGCCGGAGGGAGGGAGCCCACTGGAGGAAGGAAGGAGGCGAAGCCGGAGGAGTGTAGTCCCGAAGCATAGGCAGGTGGACGACTGACCAAGGCGGAGCCGGAGTGAGGAGGGAGCCCGGCGGAGCTGGTGGGCTGATGTGCCACTGTGGAGACGAGGGAGCTAGTAGCCAAGTTTGGAGCCAATGGGTCGAAGGGCTGAGGTGGAGTACAGGGCTCGGAGGCTGGAGGTGGAGACCGGGGATCCTCCAAAACCATGATGTAGCTGGAGACTGGACTTCTCACGGTGAATCCATACAGCATACCTCAAACAGAGGATGAGTTGAGGGACAAGACAGGAACCAGCGGAAATGGGGCCTAGGAAGAGAGGTAGCTGAGGGGATGAGGTGGGAGAGTGAGGCTTGGTGGGAAATCGGGACAGGCAGAGAGTTCATAAATGGCCTCCTTGGCCGTGGCTGGACAGGCAGAGAGTTCACAGATGGCTTCCTTGGCCATGAAAGGACAGTCTTGAGCAGGGCACCGATCCCCCCCAACTGCTCCCCAGGTGCCACAGCAAAAATGGCTGCCCACTGACCAGGTGTGTATTTACTTCACAGTGTGTGTGTGTGTGTGTGTGTGTTCAGTACTCACTGCTGTGTGTGTGTGCACTTGGATGGGTTAAAGGCAGAGCACAAATTCCAAGTATGGGAAACCATGCTTGGCTACACATCAGTTAACATTTTTTAAGACAATACAAACACCAGAAAGAGGAACTTTTCAAAATCTCTCTTCCAAAGAAAACTTGCCAGTAAATAGTTGTTTCTAATTGGAATACATTTCCCTAAAAAGGAACTGTAATGTGTTTTGTATGCAAGTTATTTGAGGACTGCAATAATCATTCTGACAGTCACTGACAGTAGGTCGTAGTGACTGGAAAAATGCGGCCATATGCTTGTGTGAACATGAGGGGTCGGAAAGCCACAAGAAGGCAATGATTGATGATGTTCACTGTAATGTTGAAAGAGGTCAACTAGTTTCAGCACTTTTACATCAACTGCACAATGTGAATGTTATTGTTTAAAGGATGGTTGTTGTGGTTAAAGGGCTGCTATTTAAAGCAATTTTTTTTTGGTCGCCCATATCAGATAGGTTGAAGAAGTGCTTTAAATAGTTGTCCTTTATATAACATCCTTAAAAACATGATATGAGTCAGCAGGTGATTGCTGAATTAATCATTCTAATTAAAGCAGGGTTGTCCAGTCCTGTTCCTGGAAGGCCACTATCCTGCAGAGTTTAGCTTTAGTCCAAATTAAACACACCTCAACCAGGTAAGAAGGTCTTCAGGAATCCTAGAAACTTCCAGGCAAGTGTGCTGAAGCAGGTTGAAACTTACTTCTGTAAGACATTGGCTCTCTTGGAGCAGGATTGGCCACTCCTGATGTAAACTCAACAGCCAGTACAGTGGAAATCTAACTGATTTGAGTGAACCCAATAAAATGAGATGCGTCAATGTAACAATAATCACTTGAGATTAACTACAAACTAGCAATAGCACACAAAAACAAGCTAAATATGACTTTTTTTATATTCAATGTACATGGATGGCAGAAAGCACAAGAACAGAAGAGTGTTAATCATTTTTTTTTTTTTTATGGCTTGTCATGTGCAATAAATTAATTTATTAACATATTTCCACGTAGATTTGCATTACCATGATCCTTTGCTTTTTAGTTTACCACCAAATAATTCAATCACACATAAAAATAGTTGCTTCACACTGAGAACTACAAACTAGCAATAGCACACAAAAACAAGCTAAATATGACTTTTTTTTATATTCAACGTACATGGATGGCAGAAAGCACAAGAACAGAAGAGTGCTAATCATTTTTTTTTTATGTTTTTTGTTTTTATGGCTTGTCATGTGCAATAAATTCATTTATTAACATATTTCCACGTAGATTTGCATTACCATGATCCTTTGCTTTTTGGTTTACCACCAAATAATTAAATCACACAGAAAAATAGTTGCTTCACATTGAGAACAACACAGAATGAGCACAACTATGAGTCACTGGTGCTGCATTCACAGCTGTCAAGCTCATTTCTCTACAATTAGGTGTCCCTAGTAGTGCCTAAAGCCACATACATACAACTCTGATGAGCTGTTTGAAACTTGTGTGTATAAATACGAGGTTGTAATTGTGTTTGACAGCTCTCCTCCACTCAGTGGCCGAGCTCTGTGGGAAACATGGCAGATTCCTGCATTTAAAGACCTCTGCTCCTGTTCTCTTTCACTTTTCTCTTTCTCACTCTCTCTGGTAAGCTCACGGGCAAGAGAATAAGCTGCATTTATTCTGCTGTGTTCTGTTGTCGTATAAAAGGAAGTGAGGAGAATGAAATTGAGAGATGTGTCTCTCTCAGGTGCTTTCAAAGATGACAAGCAGAAACAAGGGTGTGTTGAAAAGTCTGTAAGGCACTTTGAATCATTCCTCTAGGTGGCTCAGCGATGCCTTGATAAATGTCTGGTTGGAGAGGCAGAGCCTTACCATCTTTGCAGATAATAGTAGGGCTGATTGATGAGATGTAGGGAGCACCCTAAGGTGATGTCAGCCTCTGGAGGTTGTTTGTGGTAAATTATCTGACCGTCAGGTGGTCTGTAGAAGGAAAAGACAGAGAACAGTGAATAGTTCTGTGGTCAAGCATTCAGGAGAATTGGGTTGGTCAGTACAGACCAAACTCATAGGCCTAGATTTCCCTCCCCACCCCATAAAACCCTGACCCAACCCACCACACAAAGGTATTTTTTTTTATTATAATCAATGCTAAAAAGAGTTTTGCATAAAATACTGGCAAATTATCTGTAAATTGCAGATAAATTAACTTTAAATTATTTCTCATCAAATACAAACAAGCTTCTGAATTAAATAAAATCAGTAACATAGTCACACACCTAAACTATATCACAACATATAACTAAAGCTTGGACTGAATATTACTGTGTATATATAAATCTGCTATTTATATTTACAAATATTCTGTACTATATCATATCACTATTACATGCTCACTTTAAATGAATTATCTACATTAATATGAATATTGTTTAAAATGGCATGGTACTCATGTCATGTATTTATAAAGCACATTCATTTCAGTAAAGAAAAAATAACTCAAAATGCTGTACAACAATACGAAAAAAATATAACTTTTAAAGGAATTGTTCACCCAAAAAAGAAAATTATGTCATTGTTTACTAACCTGCCACTTGTTCCAAACCTGTTGTTTTGTTTTGTTTTGTTTTGTTTTGTTTTGTTTTGTTTTGTTTTGTTTTGTTTTGTTTTGTTTTGTTTTGTTGTTTTGTTTCAGTTTCCGTTCGTTTCCGTTCGGTACGGTTGAGCACAAAATAATATATTATGAAGAATGCTGGTAACCAAACAGTTAACGATTGATTTCCATAATATTTTTTTTTCCATACTCTGGAAGTCAATGGCTGCAGTCAACTTTGGTAGTCTACTTCAGACATCCTACAAATTCTAAGTATCTTTGCAAATGCATGCCAACTAGCAGTCATTAGAGTATTAGTGGACGATCTGCTTAATACCTGATAACACTTTATTTTGATAATAATAATAATAATAATAATAATAATAATAATAATAAATATTATTATTTATAATAATATCTTATGGTGTCTGATTTATGTATTTTTCTTAATTTTCTTCTTCTTCTAGAACAATACTTATGACCTTAAAACCTCACAGATCAGAGGTGTGCTCTGACTGGCCAGCTATTCAGTGCATTGTGATTGGCCTAATACCTCAAGCGTGTGACGGAAATGTTACGCCCCTACCATATTGTGATGCCCTGTCCGGCCGGAGCGACGAGATAAAAACATTCAAACCCATTATAAACGAGGCATTTGTTGCATCCAGTGGGGACATAATTACGGATTATAATGACTTATACTGTCTTTTTACGCGTTGCGTTGCATCGCGCCGCGTAAACATAAAACCATGTCTGCATTTGTGATCAGAGAAATGACAAACAACAAGTGCTACTCTACACTGCTCAAAACTTGTCGTTTGAATCGTTAGTGGCAAATTCTTTAAATATAAAAAACGTACTTACAGTCTGTGAGTCAGAACAGCCAGCATTGTAGTCAGTCTGTGAGTCAGAACAGCCGGCATTGTAGTCTACTCTACCAGGATCAGGAAACAGTCATCCATAAAATGCGCTGGACACCTGAATATTTGGGTTAAACTGTTCTGGAACAGTGTTGTAAATACAACTTAACCACTGATTTCTAGTCGTGTCCTCTTTTGGAAGGCCAAACAAAGTAGTTTCGCTTTCACAACGAAAGAGCGTCACACACGCCTTGAGTGAGCGGAGGCGTCACACCCGCCTTGAGTGAGCGGAGGCCGGAGGCCTAGAGTGAGTCACGGTCTAGAGTGAGCGGAGGCCGGCTTGAGTGAGCAGAGGCGGGCGGGCTTGAGAACGGCGCGGCCGGCGGGCTTGCGGCAACCACATGTGACGACCCCGGGCTGAACTCCGCTTCGTCCACTGTGAAAGCTGATCCGGCAATCCACAGCGCGTAGTTTATGTATTTCTTCAGCGATCAGCACGGATCAGCTCTAGGTATGACGAAGCGGATTTCGTCCTCTTTTGGAAGGCCGAACAAAGTAGTTTCACTTTCACAATGAAACACACAGCGCCTTCACAACATGGCGGCGGCGGCGACAACAATACTACAGCGAGAATAAAAGTTACGCCTTCTTTCTTTGCGTGAACATTTGGGCGGCATTATGCAAATCTTCCCACATTGTGACATAGACATGTGGGGGCGTGTTAGAACGAGCCGTTTTAGGTAGGCGTGGTTGACTCAACTTTTATTAAGAATATCTCTTTGGATTTGAGACTTTAGTCTTTGCAACTTTACAGATCTTCTTTATGCACCAAGAGCTTGTAACACTCCAAAGAGAAAGGAAAAATTGAAATCGCATCATATGACCCCTTTAAAGTTCTTAAATTCTTTAGAAATTCACCTATCTTCATAAGATCAGGATAACACTAGATGAAAAGCTGATGACTCTTACCTCTTTTACCTTTTTACTCTTTTCTCCTTTGAATCCTTATTTTCTTCCCTCCTTACATCCATTGTGATTATGTGTGCCATACCGTACTCATGAATGTGCTTTATGCAGCAATTCTATCTGTGCTCCATCAGAGCAGATAGAATCCATCAACCTGTTGATACAGTAATCACCTGTAAATAATTAATTATAACCTGCACTAGAATACAAGTCTTCACACTTACCCTCTGAACAGACACAGAACATGCTGAAAGCGTGATATAGTGTGTCATTTATTTCAGTGTCTCTCCTCATGTGAAATCTTGATGCATTAGCAGTTTTTACTTTCTTTTCCCTATAACCTGAACAAGGCCTTCTGCTATGTAGAGGACACAGATTTTACAGATTTTATTCAACAGAAACGTGTCAATTACATGTAAGAAAGTGTCAGGAATGGTTGTATGTATTATTTGTGTAATTTTAGGGACTAAACTTACCTGAAAGCAGTGAAAACAGCAGAGAGACGGACTCTCCTACTTTTCAGCTGAGTGACGCCCCGTTTCCATGGTAACTCCCATATATATAACAACAGGATATACTATTCTATAATATAATACATAATATCATATATCATATAATATCATGTGAGGCATGAATATAATTTCACATATATGTGAACACATAATTATACACACAACAAGAGCTTTATGCATTTTAAAAATAGATTTTAAAAATATATTTCAATATATTTAACAGTGTTTCACATATATGTGTCTATATTACCTTTCTGTATGGTAAAACATTGGGATTTTACTCAAAAATATTTGAAATGGATTTTAAATGTGGGTCAAGATCGGCCATACTTGTGTGACCCACATATCTATATTTGACATCTGGGCCAAATACTACATTTGACATCTGGCCCATGTCTTGTGTGCCGTGTTAAATACATGAACACTTGAATATTGCAAAAATAGAGAAAGTGCCTTATTTAAGAATTTTGTGTTTTATATATATATATATGTATATGTATATATATATATATATATATATATTTATTTATTTTTTTTAATGTTATTTGTTTTGTTTTCCAAAGCACCTAAAAGCCAATTCACACTGCCATACTCCAACAGGGTGAACACACTACCCATGCAAAACAAATAAGCATGTTAGGTGTGAGATTCATTCAACTTGGTTTGCTGATTAAACATGATTAAATATTTGTTCAGAATACTGTCGTTGTTGTGACTATTCATCTGGGAGGGGTGTGTGGCTCAAGTGGCTTGGTTAAGGTTTTGTTGAGGCTGACATGTGGAACCCATCTGGTCCAGCATATAGGACCAGAATAGGGCCAGCTATGGTCATACAGGTGGCTGAGATATGGATCTGTCATGGCCCATTTGTGGCCCATATTTTGGCTGCCAGGTTTAGTTCACCTGTGGATCAGGCTCAGGTGTGGCTCAGTTTTGGGCTTTCTGGTTAAAGATTGGTGTTGATATGGTTTACTTAAGGTTGTGTTTTGGTTCCATTGTTACATTTTGATCTTTGATCTGGCAGGGCCAGTTATGGGTAATTAACTTGGCTGAGACTTGGGCCAGTAATGGCCCATGTGTGATGTGTGGCTGGAATCCAGACCTGGTTCACACTAGTACCGTAATACATTGCGGTATGTGGGCCAAGCAAAAGCTGGTT
>NW_015542780.1:123355-135900 GCF_001515605.1 Sinocyclocheilus anshuiensis
GCAAAACAAATAAGCATGTTAGGTGTGAGATTCATTCAACTTGGTTTGCTGATTAAACATGATTAAATATTTGTTCAGAATACTGTCGTTGTTGTGACTATTCATCTGGGAGGGGTGTGTATCAAGTGGCTTGGTTATGGTTTTGTTGAGGCTGACATGTGGAACCCATCTGGTCCAGCGTACAGGACCTGAATAGGGCCAGTGGCTGAGATATGGATCTGTCATGGCCCATATTTTGGCTGCCAGGTTTAGTTCACCTGTGGATCAGGCTCAGGTGTGGCTCAGTTTTGAGCTTTCCATGATAATTATGTGTGACCTCGTTGATACGGAGTTGACTAATCCTCTGAGAGGGGCCAGAGAACGGATATGTGTCCTTGCCTGACTTCCATAAACAGATGTTAATGACTGCATTGACACTACCTGTCTAAAGTGGAACATTAGGTGAAGTGGCGTCATTTTATATGAGCAAAGTTATTAAATTGGGTACGGTAAGGGAAGATGCCCCCTTAAAGAGCAATATCCATTTACTGGTAAATTTGAAAATATTTAGAAATTAGTTTAGTATATACAGGATTGCGTTGGACAGTCACACTTTATTTCGGTAGTCCATTTTAGCCCTTCTACTAGCTAAGTAACTACTCAACTAACTCTCATTAATTTGCAACTACATGTCAACTAACTCTCATTAGAGTATTAGTAGACTGTTAGGTTAGGGTTAGTGTCAGGGTTAGTAGAATAAGTTGACATGTACTTGCTAAGTTACTTATAGTAAGTAAAATGTCTTTTGGAGGACCATCAAATTAAAGTGTAAGCAGATACTAAGCAGACAGTCTACTACTCTAATGATTACGTATGATTTGTGTCTAAAGTGAACTATTGCAATAAAGTGTTACCAGATAATCTAATATTGTATGAGGGAAAATACACTGAAACATCTACTAATGTAGTTTTCATAACACAAAATTTAAAGTCATGCGACTTACATGATATTAAGCCTGATTTAATGAATTAATTTGATTGATGTGAAATGTGAAACAGTTTGATTTAAAAGTTTAAATGTTTTTTTAATGTTTTATTATTTTAAAACACAAAATCAAATATACACAATTTTACTCTCCCTAACTGAAAAATGACTGACAAATCAAATTAAGATGTATCTCTTTTGACAAATCAAAAGAGAAACATCTGAAAGGTAAACCTTCTTTACATTGTATGTGTAATATCACAATCACAATTGTGATGCAGCATGACTGCAAGTGTTATGATGATTTTATACGACATTTCTATAAACCCTTAGCATTTCTGTAAAATTTGCCTAAAACACCTAAAAAAGGCATACCCAAAATAAATCGCATTCTGTTCTTGAACGATTTTGAAGTATATATATGGTTTTGGTCTCTTTTGAAAGGTGACAGTCTGAGGTTTGTTCCTACATAGAACACCTCAGAATCACTGTAAGTCTTACTGGTAATTAGTAATAGAACTTTGAACACACTGAAAAAGGGGAAAAAAAAAAAAAAAATTAGCTTTTTTTATTTTATTTATTGACGTATGCATGTATGTATGTATGTATGTATTTATTTATACTTATTTTATTTTATTATTTTTTGTATGTAACAAAGTTAACCCTCGAAAGCATGCAGTGTACCGCTGGTGGTACAGTGAAACGCTAACACGATAAACAAGAAATTAATGTAACTATTTTTCTAATGCCATAATGCCAAGTTCTTTAGTCTTGTCTGTGAGGACAACAACACAAATAAAACATGGTTTACAATGGTGATAATTTGCATTTCTTTCTTTAATAATAAGCCTCAGCAACACAGCATGAGTTAAAACCATTTAAGCTCAGGGCGTTTTTTGGTATTTTCGCCTAAATTTAACATACTCAAATTCAAATGTTTACCCTGCACACATACAATGGAGGAAATGAAAAAAAAATGGTTTCATTGTAAAGAAAACCCTTTGAACTACAAAATATGAGTGTAATTCTTTATAAATAACATTATATACTTTTAAAATATTACTATAAACACAAAAAAAACATAGGCGCTTTTGGAGTTTTAAAACTAAGTATTTTTTTGAAAATCTGTAATTCAGGTTCTATTAGGCACAACTCTCTGCAATTTACTTTGTTTGATGCCACTAGACGCCAAAAAGTACCAGAAAAAAAAGAATCTTTCAAGTAACAGCTTCTAAACAGGAGTTACTACATTATTTGTGAAACGAGTCAGAATGTCTATCTCTGCATCGAAATGTGTCATTGTGAGTTTCCTTTGCAAAAACAGGCTTTATAAAACACATTAACCCCACAATCCTACATTACTCTGTGCCATAAGCACTTTAATTGATTATTAATTGAATTATGTTTCATTTTTATGTTTTTCTAAGTAGTAATATACAAAATGGCACAAGCGAATTGGACCAAATTTCACATATTGTGTTATCCATATAAGGAAGGCTATGTAAATGAAGCATGAACATTTTTAACGTCATTTTGGAGAGTTTAACTAGTTTTAATCGGCATGAACCATCGTCTAACCAGTATTTTGCCCCCCACCACCACCACCACATATGTACACTCTGCAATAAGGGAGTAAAGGATGAATAATCTTTTAGTGAATACACTCAAATACTTCCCATAAGGCAAATAAAAACTCATAAAATTATTTGCAAATACATCATATATATTTCAATATCAACTTTCCTGAAAGTTTAAAAAAAAAAAGAAATGTAAATGTAAGTTAAACAATCAAATACAAAATATTGAAACAAAATAGTTAATCAACAAATTTGATTTTACATTAAAATGGAGTAACTTTGTTTTAGACAGGCTTGATTTTATATATATATATATATATATATATATATGTGTGTTGTTTTTGTGTGTGTAAGAAGCCAAACGTCAAGTTTTGTATGTCACCAAGAACATGCAGGCAGAGTTGTGTCTGGAGTGGGGCGACAGCAATTTACCCTCAGTGCTCAGAGCATTCAGCAATCACCGTGGCTTTTCCAGCTCCACTCAGAGTTTTCCATTTCCAGCTCCTCACTTGCTTTGAGCGATCTCGGAGCGAGAGTAAGCACCAAAAAAGTTTTCAGTGCCACATGATCCTTTAGAAATCATTCTAATATATGCTATTTATTTGCTGCTCAAGACTCAAGAATTCTTCTTCTTCTTAGTAGTAGTAGTATTATCAATGTTGAAAACAGTTGTTCAGCTTAATATTTTGTGGAAACTGATATTTTTTTTATGAATTATTAATAGAATATTATAGATTCTGAATATAAATTTCAAAAGTGCAGCATTTATTTGAAATACAAATGTTTTGTAACAATATAAATGCCTTTACTCTCACTTTTGTTCAATTTAATGCACAAAACAAGCACGTTCCCTACAGACCTGAGATCAAAGCCTCCCTGACCGAGTATTCATTATGACCCTTTCACCAGCTAACAGCATTCCTAACAGGGATTCAGGTCAACAATTCATGGCTCTTCAAATAAAAGGAACATATCAATATTAATGATGTTCAATCAGACATTGTTAGTTTTATACTGAAATGTGAGCATATGTTTGCGGAGTGTGATAAGTTAAACAGTTGGAAAGTGCTAAAACTGCGTTGCTATTTGAAAATGAGGGTAGTAATGTAGAAATGGTAGTAATGTAGTAATGTTTTTCACTTGAGTTGTGAATCTCTCATCATCCGTCTGACTTTCCCTCTAACATTTCCATTGAAATATCAACAGTGGTCTAAACAGCTTGTTCAGCATCCCACCACTTGTCAATATGAGTTTGCTTCCTTGCATGGGATTTTGCATTGTGTGCATTGCAAAGTTCCTTGTACAGCAACCAACATCTTACGTCATAATTATCAATGGTTATTCTCTGGCAGTAAAAGCAAGCTTTTGCTTTGAAATTATTGAATAGCACTAAGCTAATAGCCACGTCTATATGCAGACAGGAAGGTACAATTCCTGCATATGCAAAGTCCAGAACAGGCTGAAGAATAACCAACAAGTACCTGAGAGGTAGGAGAAACAAGTTAATGATCTGTTATCTTGTAACATAAAGGAAACCACTGTGAAAGCAAAGCAAAGCAGATTTAGATGTTTGAGAATAAAAGTCTGGAGATATGTTCATACATATTCATGAAAAATGCTGCCGAGCTTCTGCAGTTTATTCTCTTTCAATGCTGTTTTGCAAACAATATGAATGCGACTTAACTGTAGGACATAACTAGGAACATTGTGTCTGACACAAGTAAAATATTTTCCCATTTTGTTCAAATATATGATACTGCGTAGGTGATTGAACACATATTTAAGAACAAAACTTGCAAATAAATTGCAATTAAAAATACTGATGAAATATGTTTAATGCTATCAAGCTACTGAAAATATATGCACATAAATACTGATGTGTATAAAAGATAAGAAGGTATATAGATCTAGATAAATAGAAGCAACATCTTTTTTGATTTTTTCCAAGACATACATTTCTGCCATTGTTTAAAATAATATCAAATCCAACATGGCATGGGCCTGACCTGTAATACATTGATTAAGATCATAACAACGGTCGCAGTGCCTGCCAATACATTTGGATGGTAAAAGCAGTACAAAAATATATAAATATTATGAATTATGAGAACAAATAGTGTGTTCTAATTTGTCAAAGGTAGTGCTGAAATATGTTATAAAGCATGCTGTTAGTTTGAAGGGTAATAATAAATAAATAAATAAATAAATAAATAAATAAATAAATAAATAAATAAATAAATAAATAAATAAATAAATAAATAAATAAATAAATAAATAAATAAATAAATAAATAAATAAATAAATAAATAAATAAATAAATAAATAAATAAATAAATGATATTTGTGGCTGTTTGCGGCTGACTGAAGCAGTGCTACGAGTATAAATGTAAATTCGCTCAGAGGTGACCAAATTTTACATCGCGTTTCTATCGAAGATAATTCGATCTGTGATTGTCACACAATGAAATAATCTACATCGTCAAATTCCTGAGAATGAGAGCTTTCTTGTGATATATGACTTGACTTTTTTGTGAAAAATATATAAAATACACATTCTTCGTAAAAATTATTCGCAATGGTTAGGCGGAAATTCGTGTGTGGGACGAATACATTTCTAAGCTTAATTTTACTGCTTTATGAATATAAAAAACAAAAGGAATGGTATTATTTGTAAAGAAGACACTCCAAGCTTTCAAATGAACCCATATATGGGCTGATACCATATAAGGAAGGCTATGTAAATGAAGCATGAACATTTGTAACGTCATTTTGGAGAGTTTAACTAGTTTTAATCGGCATGAACCATCGTCTAACCAGTATTTTGCCCCCCACCACCACCACCACATATGTACACTCTGCAATAAGGGAGTAAAGGATGAATAATCTTTTAGTGAATACACTCAAATACTTCCCATAAGGCAAATAAAAACTCATAAAATTATTTGCAAATACATCATATATATTTCAATATCAACTTTCCTGAAAGTTTAAAAAAAAAAAGAAATGTAAATGTAAGTTAAACAATCAAATACAAAATATTGAAACAAAATAGTTAATCAACAAATTTGATTTTACATTAAAATGGAGTAACTTTGTTTTAGACAGGCTTGATTTTATATATATATATATATATATATATATATGTGTGTTGTTTTTGTGTGTGTAAGAAGCCAAACGTCAAGTTTTGTATGTCACCAAGAACATGCAGGCAGAGTTGTGTCTGGAGTGGGGCGACAGCAATTTACCCTCAGTGCTCAGAGCATTCAGCAATCACCGTGGCTTTTCCAGCTCCACTCAGAGTTTTCCATTTCCAGCTCCTCACTTGCTTTGAGCGATCTCGGAGCGAGAGTAAGCACCAAAACTAAAACCTGCACCTTGCTCCAAGCAAAATTACACAACTCTGCTTTCACTCACATACTCTGGTCTGGAAGGCTGTGAGCACAGACAAACGGAGTGAAACAGTGAAATGTCCCTGTGCTGTTCTACTAAAAGCAGCAATCAATCAAATTTGCTAATGACATTTCAAGTTCTTGAACATGAAGTCTAGAGCTGTAAATATAGTTATATTAAGAATAATAATAAATAGTAGATTAAAAAAGTTTTCAGTCTCCAGTGCCACATGATCCTTTAGAAATCATTCTAATATATGCTATTTATTTGCTGCTCAAGAAACATTTCTTCTTCTTCTTCTTAGTAGTAGTAGTATTATCAATGTTGAAAACAGTTGTTCAGCTTAATATTTTGTGGAAACTGATATTTTTTTTATGAATTATTAATAGAATATTATAGATTCTGAATATAAATTTCAAAAGTGCAGCATTTATTTGAAATACAAATGTTTTGTAACAATATAAATGCCTTTACTCTCACTTTTGTTCAATTTAATGCACAAAACAAGCACGTTCCCTACAGACCTGAGATCAAAGCCTCCCTGACCGAGTATTCATTATGACCCTTTCACCAGCTAACAGCATTCCTAACAGGGATTCAGGTCAACAATTCATGGCTCTTCAAATAAAAGGAACATATCAATATTAATGATGTTCAATCAGACATTGTTAGTTTTATACTGAAATGTGAGCATATGTTTGCGGAGTGTGATAAGTTAAACAGTTGGAAAGTGCTAAAACTGCGTTGCTATTTGAAAATGAGGGTAGTAATGTAGAAATGGTAGTAATGTAGTAATGTTTTTCACTTGAGTTGTGAATCTCTCATCATCCGTCTGACTTTCCCTCTAACATTTCCATTGAAATATCAACAGTGGTCTAAACAGCTTGTTCAGCATCCCACCACTTGTCAATATGAGTTTGCTTCCTTGCATGGGATTTTGCATTGTGTGCATTGCAAAGTTCCTTGTACAGCAACCAACATCTTACGTCATAATTATCAATGGTTATTCTCTGGCAGTAAAAGCAAGCTTTTGCTTTGAAATTATTGAATAGCACTAAGCTAATAGCCACGTCTATATGCAGACAGGAAGGTACAATTCCTGCATATGCAAAGTCCAGAACAGGCTGAAGAATAACCAACAAGTACCTGAGAGGTAGGAGAAACAAGTTAATGATCTGTTATCTTGTAACATAAAGGAAACCACTGTGAAAGCAAAGCAAAGCAGATTTAGATGTTTGAGAATAAAAGTCTGGAGATATGTTCATACATATTCATGAAAAATGCTGCCGAGCTTCTGCAGTTTATTCTCTTTCAATGCTGTTTTGCAAACAATATGAATGCGACTTAACTGTAGGACATAACTAGGAACATTGTGTCTGACACAAGTAAAATATTTTCCCATTTTGTTCAAATATATGATACTGCGTAGGTGATTGAACACATATTTAAGAACAAAACTTGCAAATAAATTGCAATTAAAAATACTGATGAAATATGTTTAATGCTATCAAGCTACTGAAAATATATGCACATAAATACTGATGTGTATAAAAGATAAGAAGGTATATAGATCTAGATAAATAGAAGCAACATCTTTTTTGATTTTTTCCAAGACATACATTTCTGCCATTGTTTAAAATAATATCAAATCCAACATGGCATGGGCCTGACCTGTAATACATTGATTAAGATCATAACAACGGTTGCAGTGCCTGCCAATACATTTGGATGGTAAAAGCAGTACAAAAATATATAAATATTATGAATTATGAGAACAAATAGTGTGTTCTAATTTGTCAAAGGTAGTGCTGAAATATGTTATAAAGCATGCTGTTAGTTTGAAGGGTAATAATAAATAAATAAATAAATAAATAAATAAATAAATAAATAAATAAATGGATGAAAAGTCAATGACTTAATTTTGATGTTACTCTACGTATTTTTATGAGACCAGGTTGGTTATTTTAGTACAGAACCAGTGTAAACATCAAATAAAATGTGACATGAATTTGCATGAGATTTTAAAGAAATAACAACAACAACTCAAACAAACAAATAAATAATAGTGGTCTATGTAGTGGTTGTTCTTAAACCATACGGTAGTTTTGTGCGAGGAAAATAATGCAATTTAAGTTGTTATACATTAACCTTGACATAAAAAAAAGAATGAATGGATGGATTACTGGATGGATGGACGGGCGGATGGACGAACGAACAAACGAACACATAAATGAATGAATGAATGAATGAATGAATGAATGAATGAATGAATGAATGAATGAATGAATGAATGAATGAATGAATGAATGAATGAATGAATGAATGAATGAATGAATGAATGAATGAATGAATGAATGAATGAATGAATGAATGAATGAATGAATGAATGAATGAATGAATGAATGAATGAATGAATGAATGAATGAATGAATGAATGAATGAATCAATCAATCAATCAATCAATCAATCAATCAATCAGTCAATCAATAATAGACAGGGGATTCCTAATTCCAGAAGTCCATACCAGGTCACTGGATTACAGCTGTAACCATATTATCTATCTAATCACTGATATCCTGTAATAAAACGTTACAGATGGCCTGCCATTTTAGATTCAATCTCTTTTGTTCCACTCTGTAGCTTGCCAGATATTATATTCCAACTATTCTAAGGATGCTGTTTTGTGAAATTCCCGAAAGACAAGGTATAGAGATTGCATTTTGTTTGGCAAGAGATCCCTGTCATGTGGTGTTATTAAAATGACCCCCAGGGATGGGATGACTGATTGAGTTTGTAAGGCTGAAACGAAGCCCTTTGCATTTTGTGAGTAACCCAATTTCAGTTGCATCTTCTGGGCCACTAAAAAAGTTGCCTTGCTAGGCATGTGTCATCCCTCAGATTCCCTATAAATCATTGCTGTCTTTTCATCCCCTTGGTGAAAGGAGCAAAAATAATCTCTCTGATAGGGCAAAAAAAAAAAAAAATCTCACTCCGCCCTTTTGTCCTACATAGTAAGAACTGTCAACTGTGTTCTCACATACTGATGCATCTGTCCAACTAATTGCAATGTCTATCAATGTAAGACCCCCTATGATGAAAATCATGTTTTTAACGTTGTTTAGATATCTATCTGGTGTTTTTAATATGCTTAATATGCAAACCATGTGCAAATACATTGGTCAACACCAGTGCTAAACATTTTCTCCTTAAAGCTGCAGTGTACCAAACACTGTTTCAACAATGTGACCAATCCCATCAAATTGGTGGGTGGGGCTTTTTACATCATTAGCATATCACAGGAACATAGTTTATGTAACATTGGCAACACGTTAATAGCTGTTTATTAACAAAGTCAAGCCAAATGCTAATTATACTCTGTTACCTGTCGTGACGTTGTAGAGAGTGATACATAAATGCATTACAATTTTGATACTTTGACTTGTAGATGACCCTGTATAATTCACTCTTTCTCTTCTTCTTTGGAATCAGTTTCTGCTTCAAACATATATGGCTGAATTAATCCACTTGCCATTGTGGAACATTTACGATGTGAAAGAGGCTGCAACTAGTTTGCATATTCATAGTTATCCTAAATGAGGTAAGGGTGTAGAGCTATATTCAAGCCGTTTTAAGGCATGAAGAAATAATTTTTACAGATAAAATGTTTATGTAAAAAACGTTTGTAGTCACGGGAAGAAGGAGGCGGGAACCGGCGAACATTTAAATAAAACTTTAATAATAAAATAAACTCCAGGCCTGGTCCTCTCTCGTCTTTTACTGTCGTCACTCCTCCTCTTTATCCTTCCGGAGCTCCTCCGTGGGACTCGAGACCGGTGAGTGGTGCAGGTGTCGCTCATTATCAATTACTCCACCGGCCTCGCTCCGTTCCCACGGCTCTCGGCCCCCGGCCCCGCCCCCACTCGTCACAGTTTAAATATGTCATTTTTATTCTCAAAGATGAATTTAAAGGGATACAAGTTAGTGACTGCAGGGGGATTTTAAAGACTCAGGCTAATGATTTAAGACTTTAAAGAATCAGTCCCACTGGTTTATTAGAAATGGTTCCGGTCACACTTTATATTAGGTGGCCTTAACTACTATGTACTTACATCAAATAATAAGTACAATGTACTTATTGTGTTCATATTGTATTGCAAAATACTTTTGCTGCTATTGAGGTGGGATACGGGTAAGGTTAGGGGCAGGTTTGGTGGTATGGGTAGGTTTAAGTGTTGGTTAAGGTGTAAGGGATGGGTCAACAGTGTAACTATAAATGTAATTACAGAAATCAATTACAGATGTAATTACATGCAGGTATGTTTACAATATAAGTACAATGTAAAAACATGTATGTACACAATAAGTGCATTGTACCAAATTATTAATTTAAATGTAAGTACATAGTAGTTAAGGCCACTTAATATAAAGTGGGACCATGGTTCCTAATTGAGATAAACATAGGTACTGAAAAGTAGGTGACCGTGTCTGTACAATTATTAGATCACACTGTAGGTGGTGTCACATAATCTGCTCTTACTGAATTTCTGCTCAGCTCCAACCTATTGTATTATTCCTATAGATAATCTGTCCAATAACATACAATAACAATCATCTAATAGTGCTTAAGCGCTGCACACATGTCCACCATCAGCCAGCTAAACAAGCTGGAAGCACTCCTTGGCAAATATGGCTTAGGAAGCAAGATGGTGCTACATCTGTTACAAATTCAGGCAACTTGAAATTATATTATTATATTTCTGCTTTCCCCCACCCAAAAAAGGCTGTAGTTTGGTGTATCTTTGATGGCACTGGCTGTTCGTGTCCATGTAATTGACTTACATTAGTCAAATGAGCTGGTGATGGGAAGCAAACCATTTAGAAAAATGAGCATATTAGAAAATCACAGCTGGCTGCCCAGCTGCTGAGAGTGAACTCCGTATCACTGCGTATCACCATTCTCTCCGTGTCCAACTAGGTCATTTTCACCACTAACGCCAGCAGAGACAACACTTAACATGAAATTAACTTTCCCTTTCACACTGATCTTGGATTGGTTTTGCAGTCCTCCTCTTAAGAAGGAAGGTTAGTTATTTAGATATGAATGCTGGTCCTGGATCAGAGGCAACAGGGGAGCCTTACAGCTTTTAATCTAATCAACACAGTCAGGAAGAGTGATGAGCACATTTACTCTGTTTTGTTGGGCCTCTTTCCTGCTAACAGTGTAGTGCATGCACAGCCAGCCATAAAGAGGAATTAGATTTCAGCTTAGCTCTGGCTGTGAATGAGGGCTAATGTTTTGAATTTGACAAATTGCTGAGAGGAGCCATTAAGTGTCCCAGTAGCACTGAAAATAAAATAAAAAAGGTGTATTGAAACTTCCCTTTAAGGAATTTGAACTGAAATTATTTATTTTACGGAAAGTATTTCTTAGGGTCAGGACAGGTCCATCTGAATATTTAAATCTTGTTAGTTTTCACTGCTAATGAGTAGTCAGTGCAGAAAACAGTACCATTCAGCATTACTTAATGCAATACTTGGTATTCTTTTAAATTGAAAAATCAATCAAAGCATCAAAAATATGTTGTCTATATGGTGTTTCGGTTTTTCATGTCTGTTGAAGCCATAGTCCTACGATAGCTTTGTGTGAGGAAAGCCGCATTCTTGAATAAACTTTCAGATATAAATGAGTCGTTTGATGAAGTTCACAAAACCCACATACAAATCTAAGTGATCTGAAATGAAAGCTTTAAATCAGTGTTACTCGTTGCGCGGCTCGCGAGCCTCATGCGGCTCGCCAAGCTTTACTTTGTGGCTCACATGGCAGTAAATAATACGATGATATGATCATGGTCAATACAGATATTTCATAAAAACATTAAAAACAAGCAGGGCTATAACATAACCCATTGAAAAAACTCACACCATGTCTAGACCAGACGCGAGTGGCGCGATCCTACAAAAGACAATAGAACCCAGTGATGTTGTCTACACTGGATGTGGCGCGGCGCCATGCGATGCGACACGATCCCCATCAGTAAACTGATGCCTCGTTCTATTTATGACGAACTGTACTGACACTACATTCAAATGATTTGCAACTGTCAGACTTTTAGCGCAGCAGGGAGCGGCACGACAACTGTTGCGTCCAGTGTAGACACGGTCAGACAGTGTCTGCTCTATTACAAATAATTTATATACTTAAAAAAAAAATACCTAAAACAGCGGCATTGCAAGATGGAAATATAGACTAGAAAAGATATTTACACTTGCTCTGTCCTACGTCCATAACACTGACTCACTGCAGAGTTTCCAGTTTTAATCTTAACAGCACTTAATGCCGAATGTGCACTTGGATGGTTAGATACATGATGGGCTAGTATAAAAAAAATTAATAACTTAAGGTCTTTCCAGCATTGAGGTAATCCTTCTTTTTTTTAAATAATCTTGTCTCAGTTACAAATTTGACTGGTAAATGATAAAAAATGATAGCCCCTTTTGTATTGCATTGCATTGCATATGACAGATTGATAAAAAGACATGCTATTTATGACTGGATGTAACTTTTGATACTTCGCGGTAAAAGTGGCTCTCCGATTGACTTTGCCCTATCAGTG
>NW_015542780.1:136339-138904 GCF_001515605.1 Sinocyclocheilus anshuiensis
TATATACTTTTCTGATTATTTTTGTGTCATTTTGATTTTTTTTATTCATGAACTATTTGAATATACTATATTATATGAACTCACTCATCATTGTAATTGCAAGAAAAGGACATCCAGTACATTCTTCCACAGAAGAAAGACATATACGAGTCAATAAATTATGATATAGATATTTCTATATATTTACTCAAATATCGAATTCCTTAACAGAAATGGAGTGCTTGAGTTGGCAGTTTATAATTTAAATGTGTGGTGCAGTGCTAGACTCATTCACTTATTCATGCTGGTTGTCTTGTGTAGTTTTTGAATTTGTGATAAGCTTCCGCTTTTACATATCAACGTTTAGTCCTCATCATTCATCATGCTACCTCCTTTCTGTCCACTTAGCTAGTGGCAGATTGCAGATTACATCAGTAACCATGGAAATGCCTTTCCAAGGGGACACGACCAGACGCGAGTGGCGCGATCCTACAAAAGACAATAGAACCCAGTGATGTTGTCTACACTGGATGTGGCGCGGCGCCATGCGATGCGACACGATCCCCATCAGTAAACTGATGCCTCGTTCTATTTATGACGAACTGTACTGACACTACGTTCAGATGAAAGAAAAGGACATCCAGTACATTCTTCCACAGAAGAAAGACATATACGAGTCAATCAATTATGATATAGATATTTCTATATATTTACTCAAATATCGAATTCCTTAACAGAAATGGAGTGCTTGAGTTGGCAGTTTATAATTTAAATGTGTGGTGCAGTGCTAGACTCATTCACTTATTCATGCTGGTTGTCTTGTGTAGTTTTTGAATTTGTGATAAGCTTCCGCTTTTACATATCAACGTTTAGTCCTCATCATTCATCATGCTACCTCCTTTCTGTCCACTTAGCTAGTGGCAGATTGCAGATTACATCAGTAACCATGGAAATGCCTTTCCAAGGGGACACAGACTTCATACCGTTAGTAGAGAGAGAAAGAGAGAAGGAGGGGGGATTTCAATAGCCAAACTCTTCAGTGTGAATTATTTTCCATTTCTCCCTGACAGCCTGTCTTGATAAGATTTCAAGAATCATGACAGGATCCATCTTACACTGAAGTTACTTTCCTGTTATGTTAGTTACTCATCTGAGACATACTGAGTCTGCCTATTACACATTAAGTCCTACAGTTAATAAACCGGATTATAAAGTGGTGGTTTAATATTTGGAATGGATAATACAAATAGCCTGTACTGATGCATATACACTGAGACTCTTAATAACACTGATTGCCAAACATCTTACACAATATTCCATGTTGGTTAGAAAGAGATGCATATTAAAAATGTCAAGAAAAGCCGGTGATAAGTAAACTCAATTGTTATGTTATCCTTTAATTACTTAACTAATTATCCAGTTCTAAACAAATCATTGAAATCTTACAGTTGATATGGAGATTTTTCACCAGAAGGTCCCTAAAAGCTGTTGCCAATTGGACATGTTGTACCAAGCAGCTCAGAAATTACGAAGTATGTCATTAACTTGTAATTGGGAGGCTCTTGTTTTTGGATGCTGTGTAAGCAAGAGTATGTCTGTTTGCATGAGATAAAGACAGAGGGAGAAAGAGAAACAAAATGAGAGGGAAAATTATGAAGCCATAAGAATTACAGATTGAAACATGTATCATCTCCATTCTGTCAGAGCATAATAAAAAGGCAACATGGCAACAAAATCTAAATGAAATTGTTATTGGTCATTGATGGATGTGATTATATAATTAAACACATACAACTGAATTAGTAATTATTATTCAGTTTTACATAATGTTTTTATGTAATCAGTTAATCAGTTTCCCCAAAACTGTTTTCCTCAAAAGCTATCTGCCTGTGTTGAAAATTATATAGAATAAACATAAAAGGAAAATATCTCAATCAAGCACGGTCTCATAGGGAAATGCCACTTTGAGTGAGAGCAGTGACATTTGATATCACTGATGTTGAACTTGAAGTAACTAGTAACCTAACCGAAGCCCATTTCTGATAGTACAAATAATAAGTAAAGAAACACATTCTGTTGACATATCCCTTTAACACATTCTGTTGATTATAAGTAGCATTGCACCTACATGTCTAATAACTCTCATTAGAGTGTTAGTAGAGTATTAGTAGACTGGTAGGGTTAGGTTTAGAATAAGTTGACGTACTTGCAAAGTTACCTACGTCTATTTATGACGAACTGTACTGACACTACTGTTCAAATGATTTGCAACTGTCGCTTTGTCGTGTCAAGTGTAGACAGACTTTTAGTGCTGCACGACAACTGTCGCGTCCGGTGTAGACACGGTCAGACAGTGTCTGCTCTATTACAAATAATTTATATATATTTTTTAAAAATACCTAAAACAGTTTAGAATAAGTTGACGTACTTGCAAAGTTACCTACATGGTCTCATGGCAAAAACGCACCTGGGTCACTTTTTTGCGAGACGCGAAATACATACCAATAAATACGTATCACTGCAGTTTCCAAAAGAAATTAACACTAGAGGCAGTAAAACTCCGACACCTTTTATTCCTTTTCACAC
>NW_015542780.1:139388-140214 GCF_001515605.1 Sinocyclocheilus anshuiensis
AGTAATTTTCGCACAATTACTTGAAGAATATTATGTTATGACTTCAAAACAATTTTAATATGCTGGGAGATTTAAAAAACATGCTTTTGAATGTTAGCATCGCACATATCTAGCTTCATATCTATGGGTTTTCATAGACGGTAGGTTTGTTTGGTAGCTCAGATGTACTTGAGAGATGAGGAGCACTGGTTCGAATCCCATGTAACTACGGTTCGACAAAACAGTTCAGATCTGCATATAAGAAAGTTCAGATGGCACGGTTGCATCAACAAATGTGTTTTATATCGGTTTTGCATTTGTTAACAGTATCGGTTAGGTTTAGGGTTGGGTTTGGTGTAGGGCATATTTCCAACACGATACAGCAATTCTGAACTAGACAGTGTCTGCTCTATTACAAATAATTTATATACTTAAAAAAAAAATACCTAAAACAGCGGCATTGCAAGATGGAAATATAGACTAGAAAAGATATTTACACTTGCTCTGTCCTACGTCCATAACACTGACTCACTGCAGAGTTTCCAGTTTTAATCTTAACAGCACTTAATGCCGAATGTGCACTTGGATGGTTAGATACATGATGGGCTAGTATAAAAAAAATTAATAACTTAAGGTCTTTCCAGCATTGAGGTAATCCTTCTTTTTTTTAAATAATCTTGTCTCAGTTACAAATTTGACTGGTAAATGATAAAGAATGATAGCCCCTTTTGTATTGCATTGCATTGCATATGACAGATTGATAAAAAGACATGCTATTTATGACTGGATGTAACTTTTGATACTTCACGATAAAAGTGGCTCTCCGATTGACTTTGCCCTATCAGTG
>NW_015542780.1:140290-163350 GCF_001515605.1 Sinocyclocheilus anshuiensis
CACATATCCAGCTTCATATCTATGGGTTTTCATAGACGGTAGGTTTGTTTGGTAGCTCAGATGTACTTGAGAGATGAGGAGCACTGGTTCGAATCCCATGTAACTACGGTTCGACAAAACAGTTCAGATCTGCATATAAGAAAGTTCAGATGGCACGGTTGCATCAACAAATGTGTTTTATATCGGTTTTGCATTTGTTAACACTATCGGTTAGGTTTAGGGTTGGGTTTGGTGTAGGGCATATTTCCAACACGATACAGCAATTCTGAACTGTAGAATAACTTAAGGTCTTTCCAGCATTGAGGTAATCCTTCTTTTTTTTAAATAATCTTGTCTCAGTTACAAATTTGACTGGTAAATGATAAAGAATGATAGCCCCTTTTGTATTGCATCAGCAATTCTGAACTGCAGCAATACATACCTGAAGTAACGTAATAAAAACACAGCAATACGTACCTATATCAGCGTAATAAAAATGTGCCAGGGTTCACGTATTGAACCCGTGTTTTAGCGCCACTCAGTGGACAGTTCTCTTTGAAACTGCGGTGAAACGTACAGTAAGGTACGTAAAAATGGTGTTGCAGAAAAGTACCCAGAGGTACATATTTTTATGAGACCAGGTTGGTTTTTTGGCTCTCCGATTGACTTTGCCCTATCAGTGCGGCTCCCATGAAAAAAATAGTGAAGACCACTGCTTTAAATGAATCTATTCCGTTCATGAGTTCTACTCCCTTAATGATTTGCTTGAAGTGAATAACTACTTCACTACTTAGGTTATTTCTTGAAACAAAGCTAGAGTATGGCTTCAGAAGACTTGGAATATTTTGTACATAAGTCATATGAGTGTTTTATATAACATAAAAGGAAAATATCTCAATCAAGCACGGTCTCATAGGGAAATGCCACTTTGAGTGAGAGCAGTGACATTTGATATCACTGATGTTGAACTTGAAGTAACTAGTAACCTAACCGAAGCCCATTTCTGATAGTACAAATAATAAGTAAAGAAACACATTCTGTTGACATATCCCTTTAACACATTCTGTTGATTATAAGTAGCATTGCACCTACATGTCTAATAACTCTCATTAGAGTGTTAGTAGAGTATTAGTAGACTGGTAGGGTTAGGTTTAGAATAAGTTGACGTACTTGCAAAGTTACCTACATGGTCTCATGGCAAAAACGCACCTGGGTCACTTTTTTGCGAGACGCGAAATACATACCAATAAATACGTATCACTGCAGTTTCCAAAAGAAATTAACACTAGAGGCAGTAAAACTCCGACACCTTTTATTCCTTTTCACACAAATTTACAGAGTTTTGATTAATAAAGAGTAATTTTCGCACAATTACTTGAAGAATATTATGTTATGACTTCAAAACAATTTTAATATGCTGGGAGATTTAAAACGGATGCTTTTGAATGTTAGCATCGCACATATCTAGCTTCATATCTATGGGTTTTCATAGACGGTAGGTTTGTTTGGTAGCTCAGATGTACTTGAGAGATGAGGAGCACTGGTTCGAATCCCATGTAACTACGGTTCGACAAAACAGTTCAGATCTGCATATAAGAAAGTTCAGATGGCACGGTTGCATCAACAAATGTGTTTTATATCGGTTTTGCATTTGTTAACACTATCGGTTAGGTTTAGGGTTGGGTTTGGTGTAGGGCATATTTCCAACACGATACAGCAATTCTGAACTGCAGCAATACATACCTGAAGTAACGTAATAAAAACACAGCAATACGTACCTATATCAGCGTAATAAAAATGTGCCAGGGTTCACGTATTGAACCCGTGTTTTAGCGCCACTCAGTGGACAGTTCTCTTTGAAACTGCAGTAAGGTACGTGAAAACGGTGTTGCAGAAAAGTACCCAGAGGTACGTATTTTTATGAGACCAGGTTGAAAGTTACTTCTAGTCAGTAGAATGTCTGTTGGGAGACCATCACAATAAAGAGGTAGCAGATATTAAGCAGAAAGTCTTCAAATACTCTAATGTGAGTTAGTAGACATGTAGGTGCAACATTATTTATTGTCAAAAGAATGTTCAAAAGGGACCATCAAAATAAAGTTACAAAAAAAAAATCATTATAACATAAAAATTCATAATTATGACATAAAACCATGATATTATGAGATACTAGGTAATAAATAAAAGATTATAAGATATAAGATTTTGTCATAATTAGGCCTTTTTATCTCAAAATTTCAACTTTTTAACATAATTAAAAATAAGTATCTCATGATTTAGAATGTATATGTTGTAATTATGAGAGAATTATGAGTGATTACAAATGAGGAATAAAATTAAGCAATTCATCCTAGCAGTATATGTGAGAGGCCTTAATCAAGCTAGTGCTAGAGCTAGTGCAAGATGAGCATTTGCGTTTAAAAAGTATATAGATTTTCAGAAATGACCAATCATTTAACTAGATAAGACCCCTATTCCTCGGCTGGGATCATTTAGAGCAGCATTGAAGCTGCAATTTGACCTTCAGCCCGTTGGGTCCCATTGAAGACCATTATATGGAGAAAAGTCCTAGAATGTTTTCCTCAAAAACCTTAATTTATTTGCGACTGAAGACAGAAAGACATGAACATCTTGGATGACAAGGTGGTAAGTCAATTATCAGGAAATTTGTATTCTGGAAGTGAACTACTCCTTTAAGAGTTTTACTGTTTTTCTACCGATGCCTGCATTGCAGTTCCCTGCCTCCTTACTATTCTCTTCAGATGAATAATGCAGGCTGGATTTTTCCAACACGCTCATGTTCACTAATGATCAGCATTGTGTTGTGGCCCTTGTCTGTTAAGACGGAGACTGTCACGTTCAGAAGACAAACTGTCACATTGTTCATTGTTCTTTCTAGCACTATGCTGGAGCAATTAGTCACCCATTTACATAAAGAGAAACTTGAGTACCAGTAAGAATGAAAATTTAAATTTTTTAACTGTAAAAGTTGACAATGTAGTATAGATAAGAAAAAAAAAATACAGGCAAAGGAAACCAGAGGAGAAACAAGAAGAAAGAAGTTTCTCTGGGCTATATTCATTACTCAGGCAAGGCGGCACAGATGAGTGTTCCTCTCCACTTAACTGTTCAGCATATATATTGGCTCAGAAGATTTCATATTCATCTATTAAGGTCTTGCCACTGAGGGAGCAAGGCAATCAGGTGAATTGAATGCAGAGGTATTTACCTGAATCTTAATTCATGTTTAGAGAAGGAGAAGTGCAGAAAGATGGAGAAAAGAATGGGGAAAGTGTGTGAGTTTGATGAAGTGAGAAAGAATAGGTATGCAGAATTTTTATTTAAAAAAAAAAATCAAACTCTTAGTAGTTGGAAACTTTCTTAATTTCCATAGATTTGCTCTATGAACACCCTTGACCACTCTTACATTCCCTTTCCATACCCCAATCCACCACCCCCCCCACACACACACACTTTGGATGGCTACCTTGTCACAGCTTGGATCGATATGCCACGGTAATGACTGCTTAGAAGGGCCCATGAATGACAGACAGGGGGCAGGGAGAGTGATGGAATGCTGAAGCTGGATTAATTAACTTGCAGTTGAGTCAAGAATATTCAGGCCCACTCACTACTTCCTTCTCCTGCTGGTGTTGCCTCTTATGAACAATAAGTGCAGTTTGATGGTTTAGATTCATAGATTGAAACTTATAGATATGAGGGAGAAGAAATAGTTATCTATTTTTCATTTGTTGTTCTTTTCATTCCACACTGTATATTATAGTGGTCATGTAATTCAGTGGAATTACAATGTAATTACTTTGTAATTACACCAGTTTCGCTTTCAATTCCCGAAAGACTCAAAATACCTCATGGAATGCATAGGGACATCTATCACGCTTGAGTAACTGCAAATAACTATTTAAGCTTTTGGTTTTCTCCTGTCTCTTCAGTTTTAACTCAAAAGCTAATTTACTAATGTCATTTTAGGAAAGATCAATAACAGCAATGAAAGTGTGTGGCAGAATTCCAAAACAATTTATTGCACCTCTAGTTTAAGTGCATGCTGATTCCTACAGGGGAACATGCAGGGCTCAACTTGAAGTATAGTGCCTAAGTTCCGTAGTAACCTCCCACCACTCCACCCCCTTTACATATAATAATAATAACAATAATAATAATTGTGTGCATATAGCCATTTTATTAAAAAAGTAAGACCACTAACTGAAATAACAACAACAACAACTTAAGAGACATGATTGAATTTGAAGGACAGATGTGTCAAGAACAGCAGAGATGTTTGTCTATTCATAGAATGTTAATGAGAAATATTGTTCACATCACTTGTCAAGAGGGATGGGGTGCAAGAGAGATTGAATAACAGGAATTCCTGTTTGTTTACTTCTTGTCAGTTGTCGTAAATTGATATAGGAGCCAGTGACTAAAGAAAATGACTTTATCTTGTGTATGTTTTTTATGTTGTGTTTATTTTTTTATTTATTTTGTATGCAGGCCCTGTCTCATTGAAAGCACAAACAAAGATTGCACTTCTTAAGAGAGAAAGAATTAGGAGGGAAGGCAAAGAAAGCAAGCATGAGTGTGAGTGAGTTTCCTGCCCCCCTACTGCTATCTAATTGATTTGGATTTGATTGACATTATCATGAGCTTTTCCAAAGAACAGAGTCAATCGGTTTATTTTGTAACAACCATAAAAAATGATTAATTTTCAAATATAGATAATCTACAATTAGCAAGATGTGCACTGGGCACTGACATTGAAAAAAAAAAGTGCTGTAGCCTTAAGGATGGTAAATAAGTTAATCACAATTCTGGTTGGAATTTAAAACACGAAATGGAGTAGGATCTGATTAAATAGGTTTATCAAATATAATAAGGCAAGTCAAATAAAATTTTCATTTAAAATGCCAGTGGTAAAAAAAAGTGTTATTATTGAGAGAAGACGAAGAAACACACAACACACATTGGTATTACCATCCTGGGTGCATATCAGTTTTTCAAACAAAGTTCAACAAAACATCAACAAATCTGAAGACACAGTTTTAGAAAATACTGTGATATTTTATTAAAAATGCGGCAGAAAATTTTTATACATGTGTCCAGCCAGAAATATCATCTATCACTTAAGGCAAAAACTGCAAACAATATAAGACAAACTATTATTTAGAACCCTACATTGGACCCTTGTTGTACTGACAGGTAACAAACCAAGGGCTAACATGAATCATGAACTTTTATAAACTCATTTATTAAATTTTTTTTTTATTATTCTTTCTTGCACTTTCAACATCTTTGCTATAGGATGCAGAACTGAACAATATCAGGGTTATTTTTTTATTTGTTTGTATTTATTTATAGTAATCAAAATTATTTGTATTTACACTCATTCACTTATGTTTTAACCCAAAATATCACAAGCCTGGCACAATACTTTACATATTGCTAGCATGTTACGAATAGAAATATCTAACATATACTTCTTTACAAACATATCCAACTAATATAGATACCCAAATCCACTGCCTGTGTTATTTATTTATAGATATTTTTAATTATACAATGCTGGTCACATCTGAAGCTCAGGCAGTGATGATACAGATAAAAAATAAATAAATAAAAAAAAAAAAAGTTAAAAATAGAAAGATTTATGCAGGTAAAACTGGATGTGGGTAGAAGTTGCCCTGATTTACATCCAGCTTGAATGGGCAACTTCACCCAGCACTGTAATGTAATTAGAAGCAATATTTCATTTTTAACATCTGTATGGGGTCACGATATTGGGTTATCAAATGTAAAGCAGCAATCAAACATGCAATATTCGTCAAACATTAGGACAAAATAACACTCAGATGACTGAGATGGATATTGAGAGGCTTTGGAATAAGAATGCTGTCTTCTCTTTGATTTATTTTTCAGGTGTAAATGCTGTTTAGCACAGATATGATTTAAGAAAAAAAAAAGAGTAAAGATAATGATTGATATATTTACACACACCGTAACAAAAACGTAAGCTCATAATAGTCATATTTTGAACTAAACAACAATAAAAGCTTTTTGTAATTCTTTTAATATTTGTATTTGACTCACAAGTATTTACATTTTGTCACCTTTACAAATGTTGTCATAATTACATTTCAGGCTGGGATTTTTGAGTTCAATCCACAGGTTGGGTATGTGAAAACACTCTCAGAAAATAATATTAATGTGTTTGTCTGAAATATAGTTATTGTATAATAACATTGCTCTCATTGTTGCTCTTGGTATATGACATATGGTATGGCACATACAAAGCTTCGTAAGATCCTTTAACCTCTCTTTTGTTGGTGTATATGTTGTCTATACAAGCAAAATAGTCCTTTGGAGAGAGTTCTTGTCTTTTGGTGTAAAGTCCCCTGCCCTTACCAAGCTTGTCTCCAAATAAAGTATTACTTTAGTAACATTCTTTTTTTTTTTCGCAAGTAGGTCATATTTGACTTTGATATATTCTGCAAGAAGGCTTCATAGGAAAATAACATCTCATCCACCAAGATAAGTCTCAGAGTGGAACAAAGTCAGCACAGTTTGCCATGACAAACAAAGGACCTTAACCCCCAATGCCTTAGCAGACCATGTCCTAGAGTTCTGAAAAGTATCTTTTAGTGCACAGCACAAAGCTATACCCTGGTGGTGGAGTGCCCATGGGGCAGGTTGGTACTGTTCTGACTACCTCCAAACGTGTTGAAATTGTGCAGGGGCTGCATTCCGGCCAGAGAGTGAGGAATCATTGTTATGGTACTTGGCGTCATGAGCGGGATGTCGTCAGGCGAACGTCGTAGAGTAAGTGTGTAATCGGCTGGGCAGGTAAGACGAAGCGTATCGTGACCTGGCAGAGCATCGCACTCATGATGGTGCTCGTGTTCCATCTGCTGCTGTTTCATCTGGAGCGACATCACCTCCTCGCTCTGCAAATGTGCTATGTCATTGGCGTTAGCCACTGCATTAGCTGGTGCAGAGTTCCGCTGTGGGCTGGGCCCACGTCGGTTGGATTCGTGACGGCGCTTATCCTTCTTGTAGTAGAGTGCTGCAAAGGCCAGAATGTTGAGGAAAAGGAGAGAAGCACCCACCGCGATGGTCACGCTGAGTTCGGTGGAGTAATCTCGCTTTGTCTCGATAACCACCGCTGAGTCGTCGCCCAAATCATTGCCTTTATGCTGGTCTGTAGTTTGTTTGGTGTTGGCGGGTGGAACACCAGGATGACGTGTCGTGGACGGCCATGTTTTACCCAGTCTCTTAGTGTACGGGAATGGCGTAGTATCCTGCGGAGGTATCTTAGTCGTGGTCGAGACGTATTGAAAGAGTTCATTGATGTTATGAAGATGAGGTACCAGCTCTAACCAGAAGGCAACCTTAGTCGCACGATAGTGATCTCTCACCCTTGGCTTCAGCCCAATGTGTAGATAAAGCTGGTCTTTTGGGTTGTATTTAGACCAAGCCACTTCCTCGAAGCGGTTAGGCTTCGTGTGGATGAATTTGGTGTCCTGTGGAACTGGCTGATTCGGATCCCTAAAACGAGAATTTAAAGAACACGTCAGTATTTGCCTAACAATTTAGAAACAAATAGCTTTTTAAGTGCAATGCAGTGTGTTCTTTAAAATTGCAGTAATAAAGAGCAAGTCTACACAGATGCTCATAACCACACATGCATCGATATCTTTAAACTCTATGCACTGTATGTGTTTTTGAACATACATATGCTATAATGATAGCTTAACTCTGGGTTGTTGAACCTAGGGATATTATAACATCAAGATGTCTACTACATATGTTCATTTACAAAGATTCATGACCTCAAAGTATTTTGGGATATGATGACTCTTCATCTCCCTTTTGCCCAGTTTCATAGGAATCAAATATCTGCTCAGTACAATTTCATATCTGACACATTTGAACTAAAGAATACAGCATTGCTCTGTATTTGAACAGTCATTACTGGTATAGCTTTCCTAACCACAAAAAGAACATACCTAGTGAGTAAGGTTTTAACTGGAAAGCCAATTTACCACTCCTACACATTATTCAGTCTGGGAGCAGCAGACAACCTAGCCGGGCATAAAAGGTTTCTAAATATGGAGATGAGGTGGTAAAAACCAGGCCGGCATTTTTCTCTTAGTGCATTAGCTTTGTCAAGGTTTGTTTCTGAAGCAATAGCTGCACTTCTCCACAGATTTTGCTAAAAATTTGTTTGTTTAAAAATTGGCCTCAGTAGTCATCTTTTGTCATCAGGCTTTTTTCAAGCATTGCAGACTACAAATAATTTGGCATGACAAGAAGGGAAAATAAGTAAGCTTTGCAGTGATTTAAAGATATTGAGAAACACAGTTTGGAATGCATGAATTTAAACCCTCAAGGCCTGTGAGGACAAATTACCTTTTATATGGTTATTTGCGTCACTATGTAGTTGGGGACAATATAAATAAATGGCTATATACAAAATGAGTAGGTAGGTAAATGTAGGTAACACTTTATTTTAGGGACCAATTCTCAGCATTAACTAGTTGCTTATTAGCATGCATATTACTAGCACACTGGCTGTTTATTAGTACTTATAAAGGGCATATTAATGCCTTATTCTGCATGACCATATTTTAGATCCCTTAATCCTACCCCATACTTAACAACTACATTACTAACTATTAATAAACAGCAAATTAGGTGTTTATTGAGGCAAAAATCATAATTAATAGTTAGTTAATAGTTAGAACTGGTCCTTGAAATAAAGTGTGACTGAAATGTGTAGTATGTGTTGCAATTTTGACAGTGAAGGAACCCTAAAATCACCCAAAAGAGACAAGCAGCCATTGCGGCACATATTTGAAAGCATTTTTGTGGCAATTTATGTCCCCACGGATGCACTTGTACCCACCCTCGACATGGTGCCCCTGAACGCATGCCCAAATGCCCATATGGTTAATCTGACTCTGGCAGACTGGGCAGTGAGGTTGAATGCATGTCTGACAGAGCAGATCTAGAGAACAGTGCCACTCTGGGTGAATATGGTCACTCTACCAGGGTCCATCATTAAACATAATGTTTAAATGTAAATAACCAAAACTGGACTGGAATCCAAGGTGTTGTAAAGCCACTGAATCCTTATTCATTTACCTTATCACTTTATTTATTAATAAATGGTTTTGTGCCAGGGATTAATTGCTGCTATATAGAGATTTAAACATGTTTTTAGGTAAATATGAACAGTTTCTAGTCAGTAAATATCAATGTCAATCAGGCTAAATAGGAATTTTGTTTTCTGAGCCACACAATTACATCTGTAGGGATTTATGATATCGGTAGCAGCTATATAGCTGTATCTATAGCAGCACAGTATAATGCTTACCACTAAGTATTCTTAAAATGATAGCTGATGTAAATTAGCTTCTATTATTTTGTTACAAGCTGGCTGATTGCTAGTTTCAAATTTATAATAAATACTCAACATGCATAGCACGTAACTGTACGTATGATGATTTCAGTTAAATATTCTTCCAAACTATTTTAAAGCTTTCTTCAACTGCTATATTCATTCAAGTTATTATGGCTCTTGAATGGTATGCTATTGTGTGAATCTTTCAAGGATGACAGGTTCAATGTTCTGCTGGTCTACTTGGCCTCATTTGAGATTATTATCATATTTAATAACAGTAGAAAATGAAAGAATCCCAAATAGAATCTGAATATTTTATATCCCATGGTATGGCCATATGTTTTGTTGTAATATGGTGTGCTGTCTTTTCATTACATTTCAAGGCATGTTGAAAAATGTGCATGCGTGAAACTGAACGAGAGCCCTTAACACAAAAACAATACCTGAATAAAAATGATTAAATAAGCACTACTAAATAAGTAAAATAATTGATGGATAAATGCTTTCAAAGGTGCATGAATAAATGAATCTATAATGATCAATTTTGAATTTAATAAGTTGGTTTAAGAATTTTAATCGTGGAACCATGTGTCCAAAAGGAAAAAGGAAATCATATAGGTTTGTAATGATGTGAGGGTGAATAAACAATTATACAAATGGCATTTATTTTTGGGTGAAATATTCATTTAAACTGTGGCAATGAAGTCATGTGAGTCTGTGTGTGTTACTGATATCAAATGGAAGGCAGCTGATGGTGAATGTTAAATTTATTCATGATTTGACTATATTATTTATTATGGCTTGCAAGGTAAATTATTGTGGAAAATATAATACATTTTTCTTTTCCACAAATATTCTCTCAAAAGGGCACCATCTCACTGCATGCATATATGGCAGGGAATCAACAATCTAATCTAGCTACAAGCAAACATGAGCGAGAATCAATGGTATTTCATTTGTTTGCTTTAACCTCTGGTAATGCCTATATAAGTATGTAAGCAATTACAATACTAATGACTATTTCAGAGAATTCAGACCTGAGAAAAGCAAGCAATGCTCTAAGCTATTTACCCACCGAGCCAATCTACAGCTCCTCAGTTTCTGTATTTCAGATAAGAGCAGCACTTCACTAAAGTGGCACGGTGTGCAGCATATGTCCCATTACATCCACTTTGCTTTTATCATTTATATAATCACAAAGTTAGATGCATTCTAGGGAGCTGAAACTGTTTACACAAAACTAATAGATAAAACTAACTTTTTTAAAGTCAACATGAAACCAAGAGTGCTGATATTTAGTACAAAGGCAGTACTATGTTTCACTGTTTGTATCACTTGTCTGTTTTTCCAGACCAGTTTGTGAGTGGTGCAAAATGAAAAGTGACGTGTCTGTTTTTAATCGCTCCTGAATTGCCCAGCAGTGAACCTGGAGCAAACAGAGAGTGGAAAAAATTGAAAAAAACTTTTATATCTACAAAGTCTTTACTGTGCTGTAAATCATTTTATTTTACACAGTGTAACATACAGGGCCCGAGATCAGCATTGGTCACTTCGCATGATGGGGGAAAAAGAAAAAAATATTTTATTTGTTATAATAATATGTTATAATAATAATTAATTTAATTGGTTTGCATGTTAAATATGTTCCTTCGCCAAACATCAATCCAACACTAGCTCAGATTTAATTGAAAAAGGGATAACAGAGAATGCTTACTTTAAATGTCAAATAACTACTTTTTGTAGAGATAAATTAATAAAAAATTATATAATGCTGCAGTTTTGCATACAGATTATCTATATGTGTTGCATTTAGAATTGTATTAATAAAAAAAAAAAGGATGCATTGTGTAAACACAGTGATTGTATAGTGTACATGATTGCAAGATTTAAATTAATCTGGAAATCCATCCTTCCCATGTAGCAGGTAAAAATAAGATAGTATTCCTGTAAAAATGAACAAGCGTAAAATAACCCGTTATGTACGGTGACCATACTTTAGTTTTTCAAAAAGAGGACAGTGTGGGGGGGGCGGGGTTTCACCTAAAAGTATGTTTTTGTGTTTGTTTGCTTGTTTTGTTTTTATAATAAATAAACACAAAACAAGTAAATTGAATAGAAAAAGAATAGGGAATGCTTGTGTTAGAGGGTCATTTTTAAATGTCAATAGAACAGAAAAATAATAGATAAAGCTTGTGTTAGAAGGTCATTATTTATAATAAATAAAAATAAAATAAGTAGAAAGAAAGAACAGAGAATGCTAGTGTTAAAGACTCCTTTTTTCTTTTTAAATAAAACAAGTAGTTAGAATAGAAATAGAATAGAGAGTGCAAATGTTAGAGGGTAATTGATTTAATAAAAAAAAACAAGCAGATAAAATTAGAATTAGCATTATAATAGAGAGTGCTAGAGTTAGAGGGTCAAATGAAGATGAAAGAGATGTGTTTTCAGCTGTTTCTTGAAAATGATTAAGGAATCAGCTGCTTGGATTGAGTTGGGCAGGTCATTCCAGCAGGAGGGAGCAGTTAATGTAAAAGTCCATGAAAGTTTTATTATATGTAGAATGCAAAATGTTTCAATACAAGCATTTCACTTTAGTCAAATGTAAAGTATGCAATATTTCAAACCATTAACACACTTGGAAAAATCAACTCATGTCAACAGTTTAAAAGTAGCCAAATTCTGTGGAAAAAATGCGGACTTGGCAACCCTGCATCCAAGAAGAGCTGCCGGAGACAGATTTGACTGATCTCAGGTCAAGAATAAGGAGAAATGACTGACAAGACCATGCTGGAGTATTTGCTGCTCAACAGATCCTGAGCTCACTGACAAATATCTGATCATGTAAGATGTGCTCCCTTTACACAGTGTGATCGTGAAATTGAAAGTAAACAGGGCAAACGATCATTCAAAAGAGATTTAAATACTCCGCATACTGATAGTGGCTCCCTGATGTGCCAAAATTATATACAATATTCATAGGAGGAGGGTGAACCAACTCCAGGGTAAGGTTAAAAGCAGCCAAATGTATTAAACATCATAAACCCGTCTTTTTAGGCAAGAAAGACTAAACCCGTCTTTTTAGACAATAACAAGACATGGGTGTCATGTAGGCTAAAAAAATGTTTAATGGGACTGAATTTGTATTTAACGTGATTGCAATTTAATAAAAATGTTAGAAATTGATAGGTGTATGTTTCCTTTCCACGGTTATTCAAACAGCGAATAAATTAAATATAGAAAGTGACATTATCACTAACATTGATCTATCGCGAGTTTAAGCACTCTCAAAAAAACAAAACTATCATTATAATCACTGAAGCTGTATACACTGTTAAATTAATCTCTTACTTACATTGTACGTACATCTGCGCTTTGTTGTTTATGATGAGAGAATTAGCAAGAGTCCGGAATTCAGTCAGCGGACGTGCGTGCACTCAACAAAACTGATGAGATTGAACGATGACTCATTTGAATGCTTCTGATTGGCCATTGCATTCCTAAGCTCAGCAGAATTGTGTGTGATTGGTTCAAATGCGCAACACTGTAAAAACGCCTAAAATTAAATATGGTGCAAAATGAGCAGATCTTAATTTAATGCCGCAATCGACACTGTCTATTCATATTCACTTTGTTAGCAACAGACATAATAGATTTAATTTGTTTGTGCAGGGGCATTTCTGTCCAATTTAGTGGCATTTTTTCCCCAAGTCCCCGTGGACAGGGGAAGACTAAAGCCCCGTTCACACTGCCAGCGACTTTTTCGCTGTATGTCGCTAGACTGTTTGCTGTGAAGACGCTTGTGGGCGTTCCTACTGCTGTCACTCTAATGTTATTGGTAAGCTAGACTGCACGTCTGGACATATAAAATGCAATCACAAACTATATACATTGCTGGTAAAATGAAGATATCATTCTAATATGACTAGGAATTAGACTTAAAATAAATAAAAGTACATTAAATCATTAACCGGTGCTAAACTGCTCACTACATTAAATAATTAGCAACTCGAACCATCAATGTATGAATCAAACTCACTTAGACAGCCAACAGTTTCTTTTCTACACATCATGTTTTTTATATCCATGTATGTGGTTACAGTAAAATCATATAAAACAGTGGAATCGCTGGCACGTCCACATTCTGTCGCCAACGGTCACTGTCGCTCGTGTCGCCGGAAGTCGCCATCTCTCCATTGAAAATGAATGGGAGCATGTCACTTTGTCGCTGTGTGTCGCTGGCAGTGTGAACGGGGCTTAAGCCTTCCCCAGCCTTGAACGGGGCTTTACAAACACTCCGCCTATGACAATATTAGAATGTATAAAGGAGTGGACATGAAAATCACAGGAGCGAAATATATTGCGGGAGCAAGCGTCAATGGTCAGAGATTCAGCGGGAGCGAGATAAAAAAAAACAGCCAAATCCCGGACACATTTTTTTAGGTCCAAAATGAGGACATGTCCGGGGAAAAGAGGACGTATGGTCACCCTACCACTTTGTTGAGTTAAATTATATTCAAAATGCTATGTTAGAATAACCCATGGATGGGTTTGTCCATAACTGACCCATCAGTGGGTTGCAAAACATTTAAAATCGGGTTACATTTGTATGTTTTAGCAGTTTAGAACATAACTGTATCACCAAAAAGAACTGTAGAATGTTTTTTTTTTTTTTTTATTCAGCCCATTTAAAATGTTGGAACAGGTCACAGTTCTACAACAGTTGAACATGCGGCCCACCAACAGTTCTGAACAGTTTGGTGTATTACTGTGACACTTCACTGTTTGAATTACTCCATTTGTCTGTGCTTGCAACATTCCAGACAAGCTAACAGTCTGTGCATTTCTCAGTGACAATGAACAATCTGCATGTTTTTTTGTTTTTTTTAATTCAGCCCATTTAAAATGTTGGAACAGGTCACAGTTCTACAACAGTTGAACATGCGGCCCACCAACAGTTCTGAACAGTTTGGTGTATCACTGTGACACTTCACTGTTTGAATTACTCCATTTGTCTGTGCTTGCAACATTCCAGACAAGCTGCAAGTCTGTGCATTTCTCAGTGACACTGAACAATCTGCATGGCCTCGTGCCTATAACCAAATCACAGCCATGCTGATATTCAGTAAAACAGCACTCATATTATTTAATTATTGCCTGAAGTATACAGTCACCACAGGTTCATATTCAGATTGTTCACACTGTAGGCAATGGTACTTTCTTTTGAATTACAAAAGCCTTTTCCATGGTTAAATCCACCATATCCTTAGACAGCATCATCAGGGAATGTTATGCTTCATTTCAGTCAGTGAGTATACTTCTGTAATGGCTGAAATCCATATCGATTTTCACTTTCATTAACGGATTTGACTCTCCCAGCCAGAATTTGGCAAACGGTGTGATTCCATGATGCAGAAATGCATTTACTTAAAGATCCATTTAATGGTGTGTGCAAAATATAACTGGGAATAGTCATTTCTTCACATTTTCTCATGCTTCCAGGAACTAATATCTGTGTAGAGCCATTATCATAATTTATAATGTAATGCACAGTATCGACAATATTTCAGGGCTTGTAAAGTTATGCAGTAACAATAAACAACTACAGTGCACAAGCATTCAAGCAGGAAGTTTCACAAAAAGAGTCGTTTACATCACCTCATTCAGTTCGTACCACAACAAGGTGATATTACTAAAGTGGGCATACTAATCTTATTACTCCTCTAAAACACACAGAAGAAGTATTCTGCCTCCAGAGAGTGATAGACCTCTGCTAAGGTTTCACTCTAAAACATGCAAGGTTTTTTGTTTATTTATTTATTTGTTTAGCATTTTTCCCAGTATTACCCAGAGTGGTTGGTTTAAATGAATTGACAGTTGAAACAATACATCCCCCAAATACCTTCCAGAAGCGGCATTACTAAAACCCAGTTGTTGACTTACAAAGCACAGGCTTTTTGCATCATCTTTAGGAGAGAGCAGTTCTCAGTGCCACCAAAATGGTTTATTTATTTGGTGAAATAAAGGTTTGTATGAGTTTTATGTCATTTGTAAAGTATTTACTGTACTGCAAATCATTTTTTACAACATACAGGGATGAGATGTCAGTTGTTACTTTTAAATGTTATTAACATTTTTTTTTTTTTCTAAAATGTTTGGTAAATGAGTTTTCTCAGTAGTGCTGCTGTTTAGAACTGTATTTATCCAAAATAGAGGTTAAATTATGTAAACAGTGGTTATGTAGTGTATTTTTCAGAAGTTAATTGTAAATATTAACCTATGTATAACAAAAATAAGCTGTGATTCCTTGAAAACTTAACTGGCATACATCTAAATTATGTCATCAGAATTTATCCTCAGGTTGTTGCAAACATGTATGTATGACTTTCTTTAGAACACAAAATGATATATTAATGGGAAAACTCTCTCTCTCTCTCTCTCTCTCTCTCTCTCTCTCTCTCTCTGTATACAAATTCAATAGGGTTCAATGTAGTTTTGGACTTTTCACAGAAGAAGTAAAGTAATAACGGATTGGAACAATGTGATAGTGAATCCCACAAATTTCATCTATCCATTTCAGGTTTTTATCTCAGGTCTGCTGCTGATGTATAATAAAAATGTGTGTGCATAATATACCTGACCCATAAAATCCACAAAGCCAATGTTGACACTTGACATCCAGAACACCAGTGTACCAAACATGTATGTATGACTTTCTTTAGAACACAAAATTATATATTAATGGGAAAACTCTCTCTCTCTCTCTCTCTCTGTATACAAATTCAATAGGGTTCAATGTAGTTTTGGACTTTTCACAGAAGAAGTAAAGTAATAACGGATTGGAACAATGTGATAGTGAATCCCACAAATTTCATCTATCCATTTCAGGTTTTTATCTCAGGTCTGCTGCTGATGTATAATAAAAATGTGTGTGCATAATATACCTGACCCATAAAATCCACAAAGCCAATGTTGACACTTGACATCCAGAACACCAGTGTACGTTAATTTTCCTCAGTCATAGCATTAATGACCCATGTCTTGCTCTCTCCAGTCTAAGCACCCAAGCTTGACAGCCGTTGCAACAAAGGAAGGCTAAAATGAGACATTACATTCTGCACATTTCCCTCCATGTTATTTATTTGCCCTGTTTTTGTGGAAATACTCAGAGAGGCTGATATCACCACTGGATTGTTTACCACAGGCTGGAGTGACTCTCTTGTAAAGTGAGCATTCTCCAAGTGCTGCTGAAATTGCTTTTCCTCCTCTGTTTTAAAGTACTCATGCTGAGAGAAAGACTTAGCCAGCGGAGGGAGAGCAGCCTGACGTGAGGTACTGATGAGCCTGCCAATCTAACTCCTGACACACAGGTATCACCTGGAGTGGTGCCAAACAGCAGTGTATGTTCTGCCTATAAACGGCGAATGGAGCCTTGAAAGTATATTTGAAGTAGGTTCGGGATGAATTGGGCTTGCCCTGAGTGCAGTGATGCTGTATGGAGAAAAGGATGGAGAGAACCCCATAACTCAAGAGGCTAGTTAAGAGCTGGTCCGATACCATTAAAGGTCCCATGTTGTCAAAACTGAAATTTCCTGGCTTTTTTCATGATAACTGAGGTCTAGGTGCTATGTAACTACCATGTAAGTTTCAAAACAGTCAATCCAGTCAAATGCACAAAGCCTGCATAAAGTAGCTGTGATTTTTCACGAACCGTTTTTTCGATTTTTCATGAATCAGTTAATATTTACTGCATTCAGTATTTGAAAAAAAACCCAAAAAACAAAACATGAATTACCATTCTAAAACATCCTGTTGTATGCGCGTTTGAGGAGGTGGTTGGTTGTCTCCTGTCTTTGCCGATTCGGGGTCTGAGTTTGGCTCAAACATGTAAGGCCGTGCAACATTTCCCTCAGCAGTGACCATCATTACCGGTGTTTCTATTGACCTTACTTGTGAGCATCACCAATCCACAGCAGGCTACAGCATACATGGCCCTAGTTACCTGTGGTTGGCCTGGCCGTGCGTCACTCAGAAAACAAGAGGCCAATCAGATGAGAGGCTCATGTGTATTAATTATATACATATAATATTAATTTGACAGGCCAAAATCGACCTGTTCTTTGCAGAGCTCATGAGAGAGGAGCTGTAAAAATATATTGAGATGGTTTTTGGTACTTATACTGCAAATATATATTCTTAAGGACATCAAGACTTAAAATAAAACTCCAGAAAGGTGTAAAATATGTGACCTTTAAAAGAATAGGCCTATCTTACTGACGATGTTGAGTCTTGAAATTGTGATATGTGAGGAGACAGCAGAGGCCACTGAAGGTTCTTTCAGCAAAACCATGACTCATTTAGGACAAGTTCCCTAAATAGAAAGTGATGTTCCACATTGTGTGGTCTGAGGCAGTTGAACACAACCATTCTTTATAGAATAAGAATTTTAATCTCAAGGAGTCTTAATGGACATCTGAAAGGATGTAGTTTACATTAAAATAAGCAGGTAAAGAAACATTTCAGTGTTGCTTAATGGGTCAATGACAAATGTCCAAGATCACGAAAAAAATGTGAACAAAAAAAAACAAAATGTCATGTGATGTAATGACTAGTTAAAAAGCAATATTTTCTTTACACTTTGAATGAATATATGTGATTGTACAATACTCTTTTTTTGATCAAAAGTATATTAATTAATTCATTCGTTCAATGCAACATTTACTACATATATAATTATGACTTATTAATAATTTTGGGAGGTAGGGCAGCATTTTTCATCCATAGCCTTATTTCAGGACAGCTATAGCATCCATAATACACCCATATTTTATTTTGTTTTTATGACACAAAATTAAAAAGCATTATCATCACAGAAGAGCTGTATTCAAATAATTGTAACACTAAACTGCATATTTAAGGATTTTCTTTTAAGAAACTGATAAATAAAATGAGTGTCATGTCACTAACCATGATAACAAGTGAAAAAGTGTTCAAATAATTATTCACAGGTATGTGATACTGAATCCATTGTGCATGATCAATTAACAGAACAAATAAAAGGCTTCAACTTACCCAGTTTTTGCGAAATTCGTCCAGTAAGTCATTACCACCGCCGAAAGCATGACGTCGTTCTTGGAGAAATTACAGTTAAAGAGATCAGTGGGCCCAATCATGGGAATTCCAAACACATAAGGCACCTCGTCTCCATGTGCTGAATCCGACCAGCTAGGTTTCATTTCGCTCTGACAGTGGTGGTAGAAAGCATAAAAATATGTTGGAGATCCGTACTGAGCATGAAGGTCCGCCGTCGCTACCGCTGGCGCCACCCATTGGTGATCAGTAAAGAGTGCAACTAGAGTCTTTCGCCTGGTCTCCGGGTTCTCCTTGTCAGCCCAGTCCGTATACATGAACTTGATGGTTTCTCGAAGCGTGTCTTTGCCCTCTGGATAACCATAGAGGTGGTCCACAAAATCAGACACAGCAAAGTCAAAGTCGTTTGCAGAGACACCATCCTCACTGTCCACGATGCCATCCACAAATTTAAAACCCTCACCCTGGTTGACGCCCAGCATGATGTCATAGTTGAGAAACTCTCCCTGTTCCATCAGAATTTGGGGGTCATCAGGGATGACGTCACCATCGATAACTGGACCAAATGCAATGTGGTACTTGGCCTGTGTGATGTACTGTTCAATCAGCTCCTTGTAGTTTTTGTTCTGTAGACATTCCACCAGATCTACAGTATCTAGCATATTGCAGCCCACCTTCTCAGCTAGTATGCGGGTGTATTTGGCTGGCTGGTAGTTGACAGCCCAGCTTGACAAAGCAGTCCCACTCTGGATTATGGCTTTCTGAAACAAATCTGAAAATAAAATAAAAGCATTTATTCATATTAAAGGATTTTTTTCACCCAACAATGAAAATTGTTTGATGTGTGTCACGTGTCACGCAAACACATTTAAGCTTCCACAAGAACCATTGAGGTTTGTGCTTGCTTGTCAAGAAAGTACGACTGAGCTTCCATTAACCAAATTTGATGTGCTCTATGCATGAGTGTTGATCAATGCTTATATGTGAATAAGAGCCTAAATTAAATCTATTCATCATATGAATGGATCGTGCCTCTTCAGAAGACTTTGTGTAAGCCGCTTGATTCATATGGATTACTTTTGCAATCTCTTTATAAACTTTATGAAGCATCCATGTTTTAGGTGACTGAATGTTCAGTGGAGGAACAGAAATCTCTCAGGTTTCATTAAAAAATACCTTCATTCAAGATGAAGTTTTATTGGTTTGGAACAACATGTGAGCAAGTCAGTGATGAAGTGAACTATCCATTTAACACTAATCAAAGTGAGAACTGAGGGAAAATAATGAGCACAGCAATAATGAAGAAACAAAAAACAAGGTGCTTGTTTATTTCATAATGTATATTACAATGTCTCATTGAAGACTTTGGTTGGACCTCATCAAAACGGACTCGAAAATGAAAGAGCATGTAGAATAAGAATGCTTTATAATGAAGCCTAGGGTCTTTTGTCCCTGCTTACTGTTATATGGGTAAGTAATATCAGTCATTGCCTGACAAAGACGCCAACTAATATGCATATGCATTGATGCTGTACCTTTGTCAGCTCAGCCAGGCGTGGCCATAACAAGTTGACACAGATTGTGTCATAGAAAATAGCAATACCTCAGGGCATGGATCTCACTAGGCCAGGGGTAGGCAAGTTCGGTCCTAGAGAGCCGCAGTCCTGCAGAGTTCAGCTCCAACCCTAATCAAACACACCTGAACAAGCTATTCAATGTCTTCAGGATTACTAAGGCTATAGGCAGTTGAGTTTTTTTTTCAGGGTTGGAGCTGAACTCTGCAGGACTGCGGCTCTCTAGGACCGAACTTGCCTACCCCTGCACTAGGCTGAACCGAGGCTTCAGGCTGAAAAATAGCCTTCACTCAGATTTAAAATATCAAAAATGTGGAGAAGGCACTACTGCCAAGACCTTTTTAATGTATTGGCCATTAAAAAAATATCAATGTCAATGCCCAGACAATGGGGCTTAGCAGACTCTACCCATAAATCAAAGACTGATTACTCATAATATGTTTTAAACTAGGTTAAAGGAAGTCCTAATCAAACCCAGATGCATGATGGCTTTGCCAGGCACATTGAACTGTGCATGTGGGATCTGAACAATATGACATGAATAAAAACAGGAAATACAGATTTTTTTTTGTTTTTTTTGAAAATGATTTCATATCCTAAATAATGTATGATTGGTTTAATTAATTATCACTGATAAATAAGTTCGTTTGAATTAATTAAATTAAATAAATTAAAATTAACCAGTAATTCATCATCATCTTAATAATGGTATTCTTACTAATGGTTTTCTAATGTTATACTTTTTAGAGCACCTGACAAGCATCTGAAGACAAAAGGCTCAGGTGAACAGTAGAGGTAACAGGTGAAATGAAATGCCTTCCTGCTTATTTTACAATTTACATTATGTAATTCATTCTAAATCATGGCCGACCTTTCAGACAGGAACACCAGAAGGGAACTACATCTTGTCCTGTTATTTTGATCAAATATGGCACTTCCTTATTTGGGGTTGTGTTAGTGTTAGTGTTAGAGTAACTGTAGCCAGAGGTCATTTGATCCATTACTAGATTTTGTCTGCTATCTAGCCAGGCTGGACATTGAATGTAAAATCTATATTTTATAGTGGGGCAATTGAGTTCCAGATGAATGCCTTGTAGGGGTTGTTGTTGCAATGAAAATTGCATGCAGCCAGGCACACAGGGACAAAGGTCTTTTTGTTCTTAGAAGATCTTTCAATATATCAGCACAGAGAAAATAGGGGATTGTGTTATTTGTTGTAAATTAAATAAGTAATTAAGTAATGGTTTGGAAGCTGGATTCTGTAAAGACAAAAGAGAGCATAATCACAGTTTAAGTTATCATGATTGCAATTAATTAGGGTATATATGAAGAGTTCAGATGCAAAAGCCTCTAAGTGCCATTTGAAATTTTATTCTAAAATGAGCATTTTTATCAGGCTCCTATGTTTATGTTCAGTTATTTCACTTTAATGGCAATGAAATGAACCTATTCATTTCCATTAAAGTGAAATTACTGAACTTACACTTAGGAGCCTGAGAAAAATGCTCATTGTAGAAGAAAATTTCAAATGACATTTAAAGGCTTTTGCATCTGAACTCTTCATATATATATATATATATATAAAGAGAGCATAATCACAGTTTAAGTTATCATGATTGCAATTAATTAGGGTATATATGAAGAGTTCAGATGCAAAAGCCTCTAAGTGCCATTTGAAATTTTATTCTAAAATGAGCATTTTTCTCAGGCTCCTATGTTTATGTTCAGTTATTTCACTTTAATGGCAATGAAATGAACCTATTCATTTCCATTAAAGTGAAATTACTGAACTTACACTTAGGAGCCTGAGAAAAATGCTCATTGTAGAAGAAAATTTCAAATGACATTTAAAGGCTTTTGCATCTGAACTCTTCATATATATATATATATATATATTTCTGTCAGGACCACTATCGTCAAAGATGATTGACAATTAGCATACAGTTTGGATTGGCGGTATGGTTTAGGTTGATGGGGATCAGCTGAGAGTCAGCTGATGCGAGCTTGACTAACGTGACCTGCCAGAACCAACGCTACGCTTGATATATATACAGGGCGGCATTTGTAAATGGACCAAAATGTATTAATTCAAGTCACATTTTGTTCAAATGCAACTGGTCTCATAGCGGGACAACAGCTTAGCAGGCTTACAGCAGTGCTTCATTGCACCTGTTTCGCAAAGAGCAATTAGATGGTATTTTCAGATAAAAAAAGGGGGCGTATTGATTATGAATTCAAATGTAATTTTCATGTATGCCTAAATTAAACAAATTAAGGGAAAAACGCACCAGGTTCCGAAACAAATGCTCCAAACGAGCTAGGTTGAAAACAGTCTTAATGTCTCAGAATTGTGACTTTATAGCCAACAACTGGGACGTTAGTTTTCTGAATTCCGAGATATCTCTTAATTGCAATTGTAATTATGACTGTCTCACACTATTTTATACCTCACAATAGTGACTGACTTTCTTATCATTGACTTTATATCTTGTAATTGCAATTTATTATAACATATGTCACAATTGCAACTTCATATTTTACAACTGCAACTTTACATATCTCACAATGTGACTACATTTCTTATTTTATCTCACAATTATCCATTTTGTTCGAAAATGGGCTCCCAAACAATGGTCTCATAAAACTGTTCTACGTCAAACTGTCTATTACAAAATGAGTTTTACCTTCTGAATAGTGTGACAGGGTCAGCAAGCTTACACAGGATGCCCCAGCTCCTGATCCAAATATAGTCACCCTTTTCGGGTCGCCTTTGAAAGCCTGGATATTCTCTTTGATCCACCGGAGTGCTTGGATCTGGTCCAACAGCCCATAATTCCCTTTGGCTGCCTGGTCACCTGTACTCAGGAACCCTAGTAAAACACACACACACAAACAAATGTTTATAAAATAAATCTCAGAAAGCTTTTAAAGTCATTTATTTCAAGTAAACCATTGCTTATTGACATTCATTATATAAATATTTAAATTGCGGGGGGGGGGGG
>NW_015542780.1:163622-171742 GCF_001515605.1 Sinocyclocheilus anshuiensis
GGTTCTTCTTCTTCACAACCCTTTTATTTCTCATAGACATCTGTGGGCCATTTGATTAAAACTTGTTTTCATTCTAATTGTCTTTTGCTTGACACACCTTCCCTCCCACTCACAAGCACATGTACACAAAAGAATCACTGCACTTGACATCTGAATAGGCTGAGCACAGAATTCTAAAAAGAGACCCTTAATGGAATGCCTCGGTTACTTCATGTTAGGGGCACTAATGGCTGCCCTCAAAACCTTCTCATTATTTACCTCTGGACCCAATCTGTCCCACTAATGCTTTCACTAAAGTCATCATTGTGAAGAAAGAATAAAAAAGGCACCACTTCTGGTGCAAGAGACATGCTGTTAAGGCACAGAGGATAGTTCAAGGTTGCATTTTAGACTCTAATAGAGTTATTCGACCATCTTTATGGAAAAGGCTGAGGTTACTTCCATGTTAATTGATGCAATTTAGCTACTCATTCAAAGATGAATGTGGAGGTGCTCATAATTTCCATTGGGTTAAGTGTAAGTCACTCAAATGACATGAAAATGATGGCTTGATGGCATCTTTTGCGGAGATCTCAGTGTGGATAAAAGCTAGATTCTAATCAAAATTAACATTTGGATTGCAAAAGGAGGGCAGTCCCTTCTCATTAAATGGTGATTTGCCTTTAGGCATTGTTTGACAAAATCACTTCTTATTTGAGGAGACACTACATCGAGTGACAACATACAGCAACAGATATTTCCTAAAAGACTTAAAAAAAAAACCCATTGCTCTGATCGGCTTACGGTAAGCATGCCAAACTTTAACAGGCTTGTCAATGTGCACAAAATCACAAACAGGTTGACAAATTAGCCAACTGTCTTAAACCCATTAGCAAGATCCGGAAAAGCCTCAGGGGTGTCAATTTCATTCCTTTGCCCGGTCTTGGATTTCCGATTCTGGCCTATGGCAAAGGCACTTTCCTCGTACACCCGCTTAGGGGCTGGTCCCAGACAGCACTGGACAAATAGGATGAGAAGCAAGGGAAGCAGGGCTAGCCACTGTGGCTTTTTGATAGAGGGACAGATCCAGTTGGTCATGCCTACACAGAAGGGGCTTGCTGTGGGAGAGGGATTACAAAGCCAAGGACAGCATCAGTACTGTAGCTCAACTGGATAACCCAAGGCCATGGTCACATACAGAACATCATCGTGACAAAGTTGGAAAAGAAATCAGAGGAATTCTGCGAGTACATCTTACTGAAAACTTTATGCAAATGTCCTTTTAGAAGGTATTGGAATATATGCATGCAGATTGTAAAGCATCCTTTCTCAAAACATTCATCATTCATCAAACCTCATCCAGTCTCATGATTGGAGTGCACTTGCCAACAAAATGGAATGTTGCTGGCAGTGTGTTGAGGCACACCTGGTGCATATTGCACCTTGTCCACTATTGTGTGTCTGCTATTTATGACCCTGGTTTCACAACAGTCCATTCACAAGGCATTCCTCAAAACCACTTCTATGCCTGACTCTTTGCATAGACTTTATAATGGCTGTATAAGTGAGGGCATTCAATCTCTAGACTGAATCAATATAAAAAATGACACAAATGAATTACAACATAAATAATTAAATTTCCTTTAAACTTTTGAAATAAATGTTGATACTGTAACTTTCACAATTCAAAACATAGTCTAAAATGATAATTTATTGAATCTAACCTGCAAAAAGGGTAAGTGAAAGGGCTCGGAAAAGTATCTTTGAAAGCAATTATTTTGGGGTTAAGGGAAATGTATTGAATTTGAAATGACTAAATAGTGAACATGTTTGTTTAAATTTGAAATTGAAAACGTATGCTTTAATTTAAAAACTATTTTAAAATATTTCATCTACTCAGACAAGAAATTAATAACACTTTGTGCTAAATATGGAACTAACTTCCGTTAAATTGTATACAATCAGCAAAATGTTTGCTCTATGAACGCAATAATAAACTTTCAAAAACTGGGTACAATGAGGTGACATTATTCTACTCACCCTTCAACCATCCAACATTAAAAGGAAATTAACACGTATAAAATCATTAATACATTATTTCAACATACCATGAATAACCCCTAAAGCTAGATTATTTCTACATAAATATTACAGACGTCTGATATCATTGTAGTAATATGCGTCTATATTACATAGCAATTACCTTTTAAAGCATCAGTGTGAAAACAAACCTGGAAAGAGACTTCAGGATTTGGGGAGAGATTCCAGCATTCCAGAGAATTATTCAGAGGATATATCGTAAATTGAATCAAGAGAGAGCAGACCAAAAATGCGAAGTATACTGTATGTTGTCTTTCAGTGCTGAAAAGAGTTCTTCCATGGCTATACTTGTTATATCACGTTGCATTTAAAAATAAATAAATAAATAGAATTTAAAATAAAACAAGCGTTACATTATTCTCTTGACTTCTGAAAATAGAACATGAAGGAAAATTTACAGCTCATTCAGTCAAACTGATGAATAAGCATTACTTGTAGAAGTGTAAACATATGATTTGAAATAATTTGTTTCAGCCTTTGTGAACTTACCCAAACCTCCCATAATTTAAAACACAGTACGCTAGTTCGGAAAAAGGTGGAAGTTTTATTTGTTTGTGTGGTGGGGAGGGGGGTAGCCATTTTCCCATTATTGTGGTGAATCACAGATTTCAAAAAGGATGTACAAGGCCTCCTTTGGTTTGGCAGGATACATTTGAAAATGGCATTTGTGGCAAACTGCAAAAAGTAATTGTAGTTCACAGCATGGTGCACCATAATAAGAGCCTGGATCCAAGGCATTCAATGTGAAACCTGCAATAAAATGCTGACAATAACAGAGGAACAGTCAACCATCATGGAAATTCTGCAATTTTGTTGTTGACCTCCTAACATTTTTTTTCATTGAGCGTGCATTTTCAGCAATGTGTTTTGCTGCAGACATCACAGGTATAAGAGAGTCAGGAGATTAAAAAAATTTCCGTGCTGTTTTGATGTATTTTAAAGAGCTGGCAGTCAAAATTAAAACTGCTGGATGATAGATATTCTTCATTCTTTATGACAAATAAGATAATGTGAATTACAGAATGTACAACGTTTTTAAAATGTATAAATTGCGGTGTACAGCATTTATTATGAGGGGGTAGAATCCACAGCCCAGTACTCACTACTCAATACTCATGAGTACTTTTAAATAGGCTACTCTTTCACTCTTACTCAAGTAGTTTTTTGGACAAGTACTTTTATTCTACTCCCACTACATTTTTTGGAAGCTAATGGTACTTTTACTTGAGTATATTTTGTCAGTACTCTTTCCACCACTATATATACTTACATACCTAAGTATTAGATTAATACTTGGCCACATGATCTGGACAGTTTTGTATTTGTGTTGGGCTAGACACTCCGGATCATTCAACAAGGATTGTTGCAGTTCCCGGTATGTTGTTCAAAGTAAGACCCTCACTAATCCTTTGCTGTATTAAATGGTGAAGCCAGTGAGAGCCACACACAAAAATGTAGGTCACCCCTCCAAAAATCCAATGGAAATATCAGAAGGCTGAGCGATGGTGACAAAAAGATCGTGTCAGGCTCACAGCTAGCTGCTGTCACTAAAACACTTCCAACTGTACCCCTAACACACCTCAGCAGGATGTATGGAAGGAAAGGGTGCTCACACTGATGTCACCACAGCGGATTAAGCAGCAAAATTATAAACTAGCAACAATCCCCAAAGCAGTCTATGATGACAGTTATGACTTCTAGGGGAGCAGTAAAGTAAACAGGGAACCTAAAAAGCATTACAGGGCAGATTAGTTGAAAAGAGCGGTAAACAAATTAATAAATAATAATAATAATAATAAATAATGTCTAAGATGTTTGTTTTTTTTCAGGATGGAAGGTTAATTTATTTATTCTGTAGAATGCACAAGGAAATTTTAAAGGGATAGTGCACTGAAAAAAAATGAAAATTGTCATTGTTTACTCACCATCATGTTGTTCCAAACCTGTATGACTTTCTTTCTTCTGTGTAACCCAAAATAATATTCAATGAGGTGTAATTTTAATTTTGATAATTGTTGGTAACCAAACAGTTTCTGTTCCCATTGACTTACATTGTATTTTGTCCTTCCAAAGGAAGTCAATGGGAACTGAAACTGCTTGGCTATCAACATTCTTCAAAAATCTTTGACATGCTAAAGAAGAAAGTCAGTCATACAAAGTCATACAAATATGCTCCAAAAATGGCAATCAACACCATAAAAGCACCATTAATTTAACAGTCTCTAGTTACCATTCACTTCCATTCAACAGAAAAGATCAGCATGAACAAACTGTCAAATATCTCCTTGTCCATGAATGAAAGACGATCATACAAGTTAGGGTGTCCTTTTTGGGTGAATGATTCCTTTAATACACCAAAGTTAACTAAGGATTAAACTATTGTGTGAAAAATAAACATCCACAGCTTTGGCTCAAGCAATCAGCCAAAACTAAACCTCAGGAATTTAATGTAATACAGTCACATAATCTTTTATGTACCTTTTATACTGGCCTGTAAGAGGATGGATCATGTAGGCAACCATAAACCATACAGATACATATCTGCGGAGAAGGAGATCAGCATAAAGGATAAGAGTATAAAGTAATATCTAGGCTCAATGAAAAGTTTCACATTATTCTATGTGAATGTATTACATTGTATTTGTTTTTGAGTTATAGGACACGACTGTCATGCTTTTGAACAAAACAACCAGATTTCCCATTGGGAATGTATCTCTCTCTCTCTCTCTCTCTCTCTCTCTCTCTCTCTCTATATTTCCGTACACATACAGTATCAAAAACTAGCTATTGTTTTTGTCCTTCAGATATTAAGTGTTTGGGAGCTGAAGCATGAATTGAAAACACAATGTAGCTAAATCCTAAAATGTAACAGTTCAGATATGTTTCACACATTTATTGAAACATTTCCGAAATATGCAATGGCTCTGTGTAATTTGTGGCTTGTCAATGACCTGGTACTTCTAGACGGCACATGACTGTATGACTTTCTTTCTTCTGTGGAACACAAAAGAAGATTAAATGAAGATGTGAGTTATTTTGGGCAAACTGGTAACCAGTGCTTTCCATTGACTTCATTGTATTTTGTCCTTCCAATGGAAGTTATTGGGAACTTAAACTGTTTGGTTACCAAGATTCTTCTTCAAAAAAATTTTTTTTTACGTCCTACAGAAGAAAGTCATACACATTTGGAACGACACGAGAGTAAGGAAATGTGTTTCAAACATTTATTGAAAAGTTTTTGAAATATGAAACGGCCTGGTACTTCTAGAAGATCTATCAATTAGTTTCATAAACAAAGCTTCAGTCAGGACACACTTAAACCCGCTAGAAATTGATTGGAATCCTTTCAGTCTTGGTATTGATAGTAATAAATATGTCATATCTAAGTGAATAGTTGTGAGGATAAAAAAATACATATTGATTTCATTTCTTTGCGATGCCACACTCTAATTTTATAACTGCATATTAACAGCCACATTCATCAAAACTTGTCTTTAGTGCCAAATCCTCCTTTTGTCTTTAATACGTATATTCAGCAATCATTAACTAATGTTTTTTTTAATCAAAACATGCAAAAGCTGCAAGAGAAAGAAAGAATAAAGGAAAAGAAAGTCGTTTGATGACAGGCTGATGGTAATAGTGTCTAATTGTGCTCACTGTCAGGAAGATAATCCCTTTGGCTCTCAGATGAAATGTTAATTTTCAAAGAAGGAGACGTGAGAGAAACATTCTGAATTGAGGTCAGGTCACGCACATACACAATACTAAGAATTGTATTTGAGACTTTATTGGTCAATTTCATTTGTTTCAGAATGACGACAAAAGAGCGGTAATGTAGTCTGGTATGGCATCTCTTTGGTGCAGGTTCCAGTGGTTATAATGACCGCCATTAGGGCTGATGGGAAATTAACCTCAGTCCATCAACTCCAATCACTGCATTCACACTAGACCTCAATCTCCATTTGAGATGATACATCCATACAAATTTATTCTGGGATAATTATTGCTTTAAAAAAAAAAGAACGAAAGAAGAAGTAGAAAAAAAAAGTGGAGACTGGCAACCGGAAGAAACCAGAACAAACATGGCTGAGCCCAGCAGGGACAGACTCTAAAATAAGTGAACTCTAAGGCACCCTGGATAAAAGCGTCTGCTTACTTACATGAGCATATGCTCATAGACATGTTTGTAAAGGGAATTCTACTACAACACATAGATAGATAGATAGATAGATAGATAGCAGTGGTGTAATGTAAAGAAGTAATAATACTTTGTTACACTTAAGTATTTTTTGGGAGTATCTGTACTTTACTTGAGTTTTTATATTTCAGACAACTTTTACTTTTACTCCACTACATTTCCTAATTAAAATGTATACTTTTACTGCGATACATTTCCCCGAAGCATATTCGTTACTTACTACAAAATAGTCAGAAATCAGAAGTACACTGACTGCAGGAAAGCAAGTTTGACGAATCAGTGGTCTGGCGTTTGCAAGTTAGACTCCTAAAAAACACCTTTACTCACGTGCAAACAAGTGCGCGCACAACCACGGATTATTAATTTTCCACTCAATTTGAGTCTGGGGTGTGCGATACAGCATCGTCTGCGATAATATGGTAAGTGTTGTTGTAATGATGTGCGATCTGACATTATCAAGTATATCACCAAATCACACACAGAGTGCATGCACATCGATTAGTCTATTAAAACTCTAAATTCCAGGCATTCTAAATTGTAGACATATTGCTTGTTTTTGCTCAAGTTTGCCAACGAAAATAGTTCCAAAAAAAGATCACATCACTGTTTTGCATATCTGAGCAATGGACGGTGTTTACTTATTGAATGAATCAGCTTTTTGAACGAATCGGTTGAATAAATGATTCAGTGATTCACTCATTAACACAGTCAAATGCTTTGTTTCTGAATGAATCAGTTGTTTGAATGAATCGGTTGAATCTCAATAACTCACTCATTAACAGTCACTTGCTGTCACTTACTGGCGGTTTTAATTTCACATTTCGACTATTATTTTCATGTTTTAAATTATTTCAAATATCAGTATTCAATGTTTTACATTAAAAACACAACATTAGGCCTTTTTACCTTAGGCCATTAGGCCATTTATTTATCTGTAACTGCAGTTTAAATGCATCCATGTCCCCTCTGAGATACATAAACTGTAAATACATCTAAATGCTATTTCAGATGCAGATTCCAGAAATGTTTTCTTATGTTGGAATGAAAGACACTATAAGTACCGGATGAAGTGCTTCTTATTCTTACCCAAAAATAGAAAATGGAAGAAAGAGTTCAAACTGAACACAATCTTGCTACTCTTGTTGTGTATGAACATATATTTATTTGCTTCTTTTCCATTTTGCATTTACTTGTACTTTTACTTTCAATACTTAAGTACGTTTAATATTTAAAAAATACTTTTCGGACTTAAGTACAATAAATATCACATACTTTAAGACTTTTACTCAAGTAATATTCTAAACGGTGACTTCAACTTCTACCAAAGTCATTTTCTGGTAAGATATCTGTACTTTTACTTGAGTATGGCTTTCAAGTACTTTATACACCACTGATAGATAGATAGATAGATAGATAGATAGATAGATACACACATTTTAATTTTGATAGAGGATCGTTACAAAATCACTAACAACGAGTTACTATGAGATCCATGTTGTGCCTTACATAAATATAAATATTTAAATATTTTCAATTAATATGCATCAATGTGCACAGATGCACATGAATAAATCATGTCTTGTATTTATTTATTTATGTTCATGTGGAGTATCAAGCAAACAAAGCGATAAACACTTGGCCTTAAAATACTTTTTTTTTCTGTCCGTTTGATAAAGCAGTGCTTAAAGGGTTTGTTTGACGTTGCAGCTCAGTTTCTTTATCTGCGTATTTCAAGCCTTAACAAGTAAACAAAGCCCTTCTTTTTATGCCTGTCTGCAGCAGCAGTTGATTGTTTCATGCACAGCTACACACACACACATATATATATATATATATATATATA
>NW_015542781.1:0-451 GCF_001515605.1 Sinocyclocheilus anshuiensis
TGTGGATCTACAGCTAGCTCTGTATCTGTGTTAACGGATTCTCTGCATGTTTCTTCCGTGTCTTCATTTAATGTCGCGAGGAACATTGTAATTGTTCCACCGTTTCGCGAGAAAGAAGTTGAGGCTTATTTTCAGGCATTTGAGCGTATAGCTTCTGCTTTAAAGTGGCCAATTGAGGTCTGGTCATTAATGCTCCAATGTAAATTGACAGGGAAAGCGCAAGAGGTTTGTGCATCTCTCCCTTTGGAAGAAAGTGTTCAGTACGAGACCGTGAAGAATGCGATTCTCTGTGCTTATGAGTTAGTGCCTGAACATTATAGACAGCGATTTCGTACAACGAAAAAATCTGCGTCCCAGACATATGTGGAGTTTGCCCGTGAGAAGGGTATACTTTTTGACCGATAAAGGATAAAGGCGTGTAAAGTCAATGACTATAATTCTTTGCGTGAAC
>NW_015542782.1:0-128 GCF_001515605.1 Sinocyclocheilus anshuiensis
ACAGGTAGTTCACGCTGCCTGACACACTGTAATGTTTGACATGCGGCCGCCTAATGAAACTATCTATCTATCTATCTATCTTTCTATCTATCTATCTATCTATCTATCTATCTATCTATCTATCTATC
>NW_015542782.1:350-4022 GCF_001515605.1 Sinocyclocheilus anshuiensis
CTCACCTGTGCACACTCACACACACGCACTCACACAAACTGACTGGAAAACTGTTTTTATACAGGCTTGTAATACCTTCTTGCTAAAAAGACAATTGATTTCACAGGTTATTTCATTTGGATGTATTTCTTGCCTTTACCGATGACTGACTTCCTATTTGTCACACTTTAGACTGTTGTACGTTCACATTGGATTTGAAAGCAACACCCTTTCCTCCATACATCCACGCTACCTGAAAGACGACAACTTGCTGAATCCAACGATACCAGTTATGTGCACATCGGACCTCTGCTTCACCAGATATGGCCAGGTAAGCTTTGGCCAATCAGATCGCATATGCTAATGAGGGTGGAATTAAAAGCCTTGGCCAATCAGATCGCATATGCTAATGAGGGTGGAGTTAATGAGGGCGAAACTCGTTTTTTTCTATATACCTAACCCTAACTTTAACACTTTGTGTATATGTAAAATGTCTACCAGATAAGCAGTTTTATTTATTTATTTACCCACCCACCCATTTCTAGTAAGAGGTATAACAGCACTGTCGTCTCACAGCAAGAAGATCCCCGGTTCGAGCCCCGGCCTTAGATGGTGGAATGGCGTTAAGAAGAAAGTAAATAAATAAATAAATATATAATAGATATACCTATCAGTTTAACGTCAGTGTGATTACGCAATTTCCTTGAAATCGTTTAAAAATATGTATTTATCTACAAAAACCATTGTAAGCGAAGACCCCATAATTATTTTCACATCTTAATAGTGCTAAAAGTTCATTGGTGAAATCCCCCTTCATGTTTCACTGATATGCATTCAAAACACAAATGCTGTCTCTCTGTCTTCTAATAAAGAATGCCTTATTGAAACCTTCATATAGAATCATACAGACTTATAATAAATTGCTGTGTGTAATATGCTGCAGGCTTCTTCATTTCTCAGGCACACATGACTGATTACTACTGGAATTGGAAATGAATGACAAACAAAAAAAAACGTTACACAGAAGCTTTATAAAATTGTGCAATTGTCATATTTGTTTATAGATTTTGATTCTTTTTTTATCTTTTCTTTACTTTATTTGTCATGGTCATTTTTCAATTTTCATGGTTGTCTTTCAATTTTATAATCAACTCTTGTCTTTCCTTGTTAAACTCTGCACAGTGTAGAAGTACGTGTTCTATAGTCTCTGCTTCACCACAGGATAAACATAATCCATTTTTATGTTTCCCCATTGTATATGAATGATTTAGGCCAGAATGTCCTATTCGGAGTCTTGTAATAATAATGTCTTATCTCCTACTATTGAGGCATACTCTCCGTTTACCAACTTGTTTTTGTATATTGTATTTATTCCTTTCCCTGTCCCACATTTCTTGCCACTTTTTGTTCATGTGCTCTTCAATTCTTCGTTACATTTACATTTATGCATTTAGCAGATGCTTTTATCCAAAGTGACTTACTTTGCATTCAAGATACAATTTTACATTTTATCAGCTCTTGCTTTTCCTGGGAATCAAACCCATGACCTTGTCGTTGCTAGCACCATGCTCAACTATTTGAGCTACAGGAAAGTTATTCCTTTTATTTCTTCTTTACTCAGTGGGATTTGTACTTAACTGTCATGTGTTGTATTGCCTATTTGGCCAGTTTATCTACTATTTCATTACCTTGTACTCCCACATGTGCAGGTGCCCATATGAACCTCAGGACTACACCCAATTTATGTATTCTATGCAAGTTTATAAGTGTCTCATATATTAATTTGTCATTAGTTTGCCTTGTTGTGTGATTCTCTATTGATTGGCTTAGTGTTTGATTGCATTAATGTCTTGATTGTTCACAAGCATATCAGAGCCCTCGTGTTTAGTTCTTGGTTTAGTTTTCATAACAAACTTGTCATTGGATTAGCCTACATTAATGCTCCAAAAATTGGATCACTCTAAAACAATAAATAAATAAATAAATAATAATAATAATAAAAAAATGTGCTTGTCTATTTCAAAAAGTAAATTCCATCTTGTGAAATATTTTTACCAGCAGATAATGTTAGCTTTATAAGGACTGTTCGTAAGGTTGACAGGATTTATCAATGTTAAGTACAATACTAGTGCAAATGCTTAAGAAAAAGTACTCCAATATTACTTGAAGTGAAATACAAAAGAAATAGCCACAAGCACCTGCTGTATCCGTTAGCGTTGCTATTATTATTCTTATTCTTCTGCATCTTTATCTAACTTTGTCATAACCGAGAGCCGAGAGGTTTGTAATGCTTCACATTTCAAAGTGTTTGCTGCCCTCTGGTGGACAACTTGAGACACCGACGGTCAGGTAAAGTCGTGACTGGCCAGAGCAGGGAGGGACTGTTCACTGTATGCATTTTTTTCAGCCAAACTGTCTAAATGGATGCATTGTCTTTAGTTTAACACACAAGTGAAACATTTGCGTTCGATGGTTCTTTTTGTTGTTAAATTTTAAATTTAAATAACAGTCCAACTTAAGGTAAAAGTACTTGCATTGAACTGCCCTTTGGTATTTGTTTTAGAGCAGTCCACAAATAATCAAGGTTAAACGCCTAAACAGCCCTTTTCGGTTTAATCACATCATTTTGTAGCTTTTGTGTTGTGTATTAATGCTGGATGGAAATGAGGAAACATTTTACAGTATCTGACATCGATCCTCTTTAATGAAAAGTACACTTTATGAACATTACAGTTACATTGTAATGTGTACATAGTGCAGGTGCAGTGAGTAATGATCTTCAACATTCTTTGCTCAAGCAGAAAGTAATGAGAATATATGTAAAGACTGATTTGAACACAAAGCAGTTTAATGATTCAAAAAACAAACAAAAAAACAACAACAGTAATTATCAAGAACAAATAAATATAAATATATATAATGTGTGTTACAATTTAAGATTATATACAAAATATTGTCAAATATAATATAAACTAACAAAAGAAGATCAATAATTTTCTTTTTTATTCAGTCTGTTGACTTTTCACTGGTCCTCTTGATGAGCTTTTTCACGTGATTTCTAATTTTTTCAACAAGGTATTGCTTGAACGTGGTTTTTATTCCTGCAGGAGTCCAGTCCTCCTCCCAGACGCCCCTGGAAACCCCTTCGTTGAGCACCGTCGCCGCGTTCATCTCCAGGTTTCTCTGATCTGACAGAAATATCAGGAGGTTGTTTTTAGTTTCACGTGACTTGACTTCTATTGAGAGAACCTGTCAAACAGTTAAGAGGCTTAAAGCGCTCTCACCTTTGAGCTGGTCCATCATGTAGCTGAAGAAGGCCTGCTGCCTTTCAGTCAGCTTCTCACGGGCATCGGATCTTTCTGGCCAGAGTGGCTCCAAGATCTTGTCCAGCTCGGCTCTGCTTCCGTTCCGGAGTCCAATCTGGTGAGGAAGCTGGTCTCTTCTGGCCTCCGGAGTGGGCAGGAGCACTGCTGCCCTTTTCTTCCAGCTGCTTCCTCAACTCCTCAATCTTTTGGTCTTGGTCTGCTACGCGAGATTTTAAGGCGCTGAGCTCTGCCTTAACTGCAGCCATGTCGCTTATCATTGTTGTGTTATTTAATGATTCCTGCAGGTTTTTATGTGTTTTTTTCACATCAGAAAGCTGCTCAGTAGCAAATCTCTCGAGAGAATTGACTCGACCGACTAACACCTCCT
>NW_015542783.1:0-124 GCF_001515605.1 Sinocyclocheilus anshuiensis
ACGCGTAAAAAGACAGTATAAGTCATTATAATCCGTAATTATGATTTGCATGGTAATTATGGCATCACAGTATGGTAAGGGGCGTAACATTTCCGTCACACGCTTGAGGTATTCGGCCAATCAC
>NW_015542783.1:458-864 GCF_001515605.1 Sinocyclocheilus anshuiensis
GAGAATATAATTAGAATAGAGAGTGCTAGAGTTAGGGGGTCAAGTAAAGATGGAAGAGTTGTGTTTTTAGCTGATTCTTGTTGGGCAGGTCATTCCACCAGGAGGGAACAATTAATTTAAAAGTCCGTGAAAGTGATTTTGTGCCTCTTTGGGATGGCACAATAAAGCGACGTTCACTTGCAGAACGCAAGCTTCTCGAGGCACATAATTCTGAAGTAATGAATTTAGGTAAAGGGGTGCAGAGCCAGTGGTGGTTTTGTAGGCAAACATTAATGCCTTGAATTTTCTTCTGCTTGAATTGTGAGCAGCTATTGGTAGCCAGTGCAAATTGATAAACAGAGGTGTGACATAGGGTTGGGCAATGTCTACCAAATTGGCATCAGACGATGTCTACAGTGAAACATGA
>NW_015542784.1:0-10697 GCF_001515605.1 Sinocyclocheilus anshuiensis
GCTAACAACAGAATGGAAAAATCAATAATCAACGCGGTGGAAAGCGACATAGGCTTATTTAAGCCCAGGGCTGCCATACGCTGATTGGACGGCGTAGCTTCAAGGTATTCGATTGGTTATTGTCTGGCGTTTCGAAAGGACAACTGGCCAATGGCTGTGCGTCTCATGTTTTCAAACAAGTGGCGACAGTTTGTGGTTCCCGCACAAATGTCCCTTGTTTCTCTGTTTACATGAAACGACAAAACAGGCCCAAAAATCATACATTTACGCCCAAAGACCCATAATTGTTACTTTAATTCTTACTGAATGAGTAGAGTTGGACTTACGGAACTAAAATAAAAAAAAATGAAATATAGATATTTCTTAACACAATTATTTTGTATGCATTATGTAAATGTAAACTTTTCACTTTTATAAATCTTTTTAACTATAGGGCCTTTCGCACCGCGGGAACCTTTTCATAGTACCAGAACTAATTGTGGAACTACCCACTTTTTGGCGTTTTCGCACCGCCGGAACTGGGTGCGATTTTAGTACCGGACTGCCTTTTTCAAGAACCAAATTAGCTCCTACTCCGGAGCAGGGTCTAACCAACACAACTGGTACTAATCGTGACGTAAGTAGACATTGATTGGCCAAACGCGTATGAAAACGCCTTCACCCGCCATGATTTAAAACGCCGTGTAAACATTGTGTCAACTTATTTCGCAAGTATGGAGAACAGCGATAGATGGACGGACGCGGAAGTACAGGCACTTGTAGCAAATGTAGCACTGCCAGTTGTCGTTGGAGATTCTTAGTTCTCCTTTCCGTTCTTTCAATCGCTTTAAGTATACGTTGACTTTCCATGTCCATTATTGTGAAACCTGCGAGACACAACAAACACGCAGCTCCGATCACAGCGTCATCCATCCTCCTGTTGTTAATGTTGTTCTTTGTTTCTGTTGTTGAACGCCGCGCACAAATGACGACGCTGTCGACCGGCTTAAGTCACTTCTTAGTACACACTCTCGGTGCGAATGCAGCCCTTTAAATGGTACTGGGAAATAGTTCGCACAAAATCGTCCCGGTACTTTAGTACTGTACATTTAGTTCTGGAACTAAAGCGGTGCGAAAGGCCCTTATGGCAATAAAGCGGAGTATCTTCATAATACATTGTGACTACACAATTAATTACAACCTAAATAAAAGTGCACTACTACTAGACAAATACAATGCGGTGTGTAATCTTCATTAAAATTGTTTTAGCACTGTAAAGCAAAGGCAAAAGAGAGAGAGAAAAAAGAAAGTATAATTGTGTGCTGGCACCTTTTTTTATTTTAGCATCACTTCAAGATGAATAAAGATTAAAAAAAAAAACTCTACTTGTATTCATCCTGCAGGGCCTTCGCGATGGCGCCGATGCTGATGGCTGCCTCCGTGGCATGCTCCGCAGTTGTTTTTATGCTTTTGTCAGTTTGTCCTGTCTTTAGTTATATCCCTGCAATCAGTTTCACCAGAGACAAATTGCTGGACATTCGGAAGTACACACCACCCAATATTTCACCGGTTTTCGATTATTCTGATGTTTTGCTGGACATTGTAGTCGGGGGAGCTGCAGCGCAGATCAAGCGCTTCAGGACGCGCAGACGGGGGAAGCGAGCCGGCGCGCTCGTGAAGCTAAGGCAGCGTGGATTCAGGATGCCGTTGCCAAGCATCCATCTGGCAAACCTCCGCTCTCTACCCAACAAAACGGACGAGCTCCTTCTGCTCTCCCGGACAAATAAGGCTTTTTCAAACTCTGCTGCTCTGTGTTTCATGGAAACCTGGCTGAAAGACGCCATTCCGGACAGCGCGTTGAGTCTGCCAGGCTTTCAGCTGTTTAGAGCAGATCGCGACGCAGAGTAAACGGGGAAATCGCGCGGCGGCGGGACATGCTTTTACATCAATGAGAGGTGGTGTACAGATGTAACTGTGTTAAAGAAGATGTGCTGTTCAGATCTAGAAGTATCCAGCGTTTTGGGAGCCTGAAACCGCTATTTTTTTTAAACGGGTCCCAGAGTGGATAAATCTGAAGACGACACCCTTGCGTTTTCGTGTGAACAGCCAATCCGTACATTTTGTAAAACGACGATGTCATCACCCCACGTCCCGACCCTAGTCAGACAAGACACTGCTACGTCACACAACAGCAATAACAACAACAATGGCAGACTACATGCTTGTGTTCGTGCTGCAGAAGTCGTCTGTTACTGTTATCATATCCTGTCGTCCTTTATGTCGACTTGTTCTGTTGTCCTTATGTCTTTACTGTCGTCTTGTTCTGTCATCCTTATGTCTTTACTGTCTTCTTGTTCTGTCATCCTTATGTCTTTACTGTCATCTAATTCTGTCGTCCTTATGTCGTCTTTCATGTCATCCTTTTCTGTCGTCTTCTGTCATCTTTACTACATACTATACATTAGAGGTCTAGACGGGTCCAAAAATTCGTACCCGAACGCGAAGAGACCCGTAAATGTGCTACACTGAACCGACCCGGACCCGTCTATTATTTTAAAAGTTGGACCCGGGCCCGTGCCGAACCGAGAAATGTCAAAAATGCACTACCCAGAACCGACGCGGACCGTCAATTATTTGAAAGATGGACCCTCCTTATGTCTTTACTGTCGTCTTGTTCTGTCATCCTTATGTCTTTACTGTCGTCTTGTTCTGTCGTCCTTATGTCTTTACTGTCGTCTTGTTCTGTCGTCCTTATGTCTTTACTGTCGTCTTGTTCTGTCATCCTTATGTCTTTACTGTCGTCTTGTTCTGTCGTCCTTATGTCTTTACTGTCGTCTTGTTCTGTCGTCCTTATGTCTTTACTGTCGTCTTGTTCTGTCATCCTTATGTCTTTACTGTCGTCTTGTTCTGTCGTCCTTATGTCTTTACTGTCGTCTTGTTCTGTCGTCCTTATGTCTTTACTGTCGTCTTGTTCTGTCATCCTTATGTCTTTACTGTCGTCTTGTTCTGTCGTCCTTATGTCTTTACTGTCGTCTTGTTCTGTCGTCCTTATGTCTTTACTGTCGTCTTGTTCTGTCATCCTTATGTCTTTACTGTCGTCTTGTTCTGTCGTCCTTATGTCTTTACTGTCGTCTTGTTCTGTCGTCCTTATGTCTTTACTGTCGTCTTGTTCTGTCATCCTTATGTCTTTACTGTCGTCTTGTTCTGTCGTCCTTATGTCTTTACTGTCGTCTTGTTCTGTCGTCCTTATGTCTTTACTGTCGTCTTGTTCTGTCATCCTTATGTCTTTACTGTCGTCTTGTTCTGTCGTCCTTATGTCTTTACTGTCGTCTTGTTCTGTCGTCCTTATGTCTTTACTGTCGTCTTGTTCTGTCATCCTTATGTCTTTACTGTCGTCTTGTTCTGTCGTCCTTATGTCTTTACTGTCGTCTTGTTCTGTCGTCCTTATGTCTTTACTGTCGTCTTGTTCTGTCATCCTTATGTCTTTACTGTCGTCTTGTTCTGTCGTCCTTATGTCTTTACTGTCGTCTTGTTCTGTCGTCCTTATGTCTTTACTGTCGTCTTGTTCTGTCATCCTTATGTCTTTACTGTCGTCTTGTTCTGTCGTCCTTATGTCTTTACTGTCGTCTTGTTCTGTCGTCCTTATGTCTTTACTGTCGTCTTGTTCTGTCATCCTTATGTCTTTACTGTCGTCTTGTTCTGTCGTCCTTATGTCTTTACTGTCGTCTTGTTCTGTCGTCCTTATGTCTTTACTGTCGTCTTGTTCTGTCATCCTTATGTCTTTACTGTCGTCTTGTTCTGTCGTCCTTATGTCTTTACTGTCGTCTTGTTCTGTCGTCCTTATGTCTTTACTGTCGTCTTGTTCTGTCATCCTTATGTCTTTACTGTCGTCTTGTTCTGTCGTCCTTATGTCTTTACTGTCGTCTTGTTCTGTCGTCCTTATGTCTTTACTGTCGTCTTGTTCTGTCATCCTTATGTCTTTACTGTCGTCTTGTTCTGTCGTCCTTATGTCTTTACTGTCGTCTTGTTCTGTCGTCCTTATGTCTTTACTGTCGTCTTGTTCTGTCATCCTTATGTCTTTACTGTCGTCTTGTTCTGTCGTCCTTATGTCTTTACTGTCGTCTTGTTCTGTCGTCCTTATGTCTTTACTGTCGTCTTGTTCTGTCATCCTTATGTCTTTACTGTCGTCTTGTTCTGTCGTCCTTATGTCTTTACTGTCGTCTTGTTCTGTCGTCCTTATGTCTTTACTGTCGTCTTGTTCTGTCATCCTTATGTCTTTACTGTCGTCTTGTTCTGTCGTCCTTATGTCTTTACTGTCGTCTTGTTCTGTCGTCCTTATGTCTTTACTGTCGTCTTGTTCTGTCATCCTTATGTCTTTACTGTCGTCTTGTTCTGTCGTCCTTATGTCTTTACTGTCGTCTTGTTCTGTCGTCCTTATGTCTTTACTGTCGTCTTGTTCTGTCATCCTTATGTCTTTACTGTCGTCTTGTTCTGTCGTCCTTATGTCTTTACTGTCGTCTTGTTCTGTCGTCCTTATGTCTTTACTGTCGTCTTGTTCTGTCATCCTTATGTCTTTACTGTCGTCTTGTTCTGTCGTCCTTATGTCTTTACTGTCGTCTTGTTCTGTCGTCCTTATGTCTTTACTGTCGTCTTGTTCTGTCATCCTTATGTCTTTACTGTCGTCTTGTTCTGTCGTCCTTATGTCTTTACTGTCGTCTTGTTCTGTCGTCCTTATGTCTTTACTGTCGTCTTGTTCTGTCATCCTTATGTCTTTACTGTCGTCTTGTTCTGTCGTCCTTATGTCTTTACTGTCGTCTTGTTCTGTCGTCCTTATGTCTTTACTGTCGTCTTGTTCTGTCATCCTTATGTCTTTACTGTCGTCTTGTTCTGTCGTCCTTATGTCTTTACTGTCGTCTTGTTCTGTCGTCCTTATGTCTTTACTGTCGTCTTGTTCTGTCATCCTTATGTCTTTACTGTCGTCTTGTTCTGTCGTCCTTATGTCTTTACTGTCGTCTTGTTCTGTCGTCCTTATGTCTTTACTGTCGTCTTGTTCTGTCATCCTTATGTCTTTACTGTCGTCTTGTTCTGTCGTCCTTATGTCTTTACTGTCGTCTTGTTCTGTCGTCCTTATGTCTTTACTGTCGTCTTGTTCTGTCATCCTTATGTCTTTACTGTCGTCTTGTTCTGTCGTCCTTATGTCTTTACTGTCGTCTTGTTCTGTCGTCCTTATGTCTTTACTGTCGTCTTGTTCTGTCATCCTTATGTCTTTACTGTCGTCTTGTTCTGTCGTCCTTATGTCTTTACTGTCGTCTTGTTCTGTCGTCCTTATGTCTTTACTGTCGTCTTGTTCTGTCATCCTTATGTCTTTACTGTCGTCTTGTTCTGTCGTCCTTATGTCTTTACTGTCGTCTTGTTCTGTCGTCCTTATGTCTTTACTGTCGTCTTGTTCTGTCATCCTTATGTCTTTACTGTCGTCTTGTTCTGTCGTCCTTATGTCTTTACTGTCGTCTTGTTCTGTCGTCCTTATGTCTTTACTGTCGTCTTGTTCTGTCATCCTTATGTCTTTACTGTCGTCTTGTTCTGTCGTCCTTATGTCTTTACTGTCGTCTTGTTCTGTCGTCCTTATGTCTTTACTGTCGTCTTGTTCTGTCATCCTTATGTCTTTACTGTCGTCTTGTTCTGTCGTCCTTATGTCTTTACTGTCGTCTTGTTCTGTCGTCCTTATGTCTTTACTGTCGTCTTGTTCTGTCATCCTTATGTCTTTACTGTCGTCTTGTTCTGTCGTCCTTATGTCTTTACTGTCGTCTTGTTCTGTCGTCCTTATGTCTTTACTGTCGTCTTGTTCTGTCATCCTTATGTCTTTACTGTCGTCTTGTTCTGTCGTCCTTATGTCTTTACTGTCGTCTTGTTCTGTCGTCCTTATGTCTTTACTGTCGTCTTGTTCTGTCATCCTTATGTCTTTACTGTCGTCTTGTTCTGTCGTCCTTATGTCTTTACTGTCGTCTTGTTCTGTCGTCCTTATGTCTTTACTGTCGTCTTGTTCTGTCATCCTTATGTCTTTACTGTCGTCTTGTTCTGTCGTCCTTATGTCTTTACTGTCGTCTTGTTCTGTCGTCCTTATGTCTTTACTGTCGTCTTGTTCTGTCATCCTTATGTCTTTACTGTCGTCTTGTTCTGTCGTCCTTATGTCTTTACTGTCGTCTTGTTCTGTCGTCCTTATGTCTTTACTGTCGTCTTGTTCTGTCATCCTTATGTCTTTACTGTCGTCTTGTTCTGTCGTCCTTATGTCTTTACTGTCGTCTTGTTCTGTCGTCCTTATGTCTTTACTGTCGTCTTGTTCTGTCATCCTTATGTCTTTACTGTCGTCTTGTTCTGTCGTCCTTATGTCTTTACTGTCGTCTTGTTCTGTCGTCCTTATGTCTTTACTGTCGTCTTGTTCTGTCATCCTTATGTCTTTACTGTCGTCTTGTTCTGTCGTCCTTATGTCTTTACTGTCGTCTTGTTCTGTCGTCCTTATGTCTTTACTGTCGTCTTGTTCTGTCATCCTTATGTCTTTACTGTCGTCTTGTTCTGTCGTCCTTATGTCTTTACTGTCGTCTTGTTCTGTCGTCCTTATGTCTTTACTGTCGTCTTGTTCTGTCATCCTTATGTCTTTACTGTCGTCTTGTTCTGTCGTCCTTATGTCTTTACTGTCGTCTTGTTCTGTCGTCCTTATGTCTTTACTGTCGTCTTGTTCTGTCATCCTTATGTCTTTACTGTCGTCTTGTTCTGTCGTCCTTATGTCTTTACTGTCGTCTTGTTCTGTCGTCCTTATGTCTTTACTGTCGTCTTGTTCTGTCATCCTTATGTCTTTACTGTCGTCTTGTTCTGTCGTCCTTATGTCTTTACTGTCGTCTTGTTCTGTCGTCCTTATGTCTTTACTGTCGTCTTGTTCTGTCATCCTTATGTCTTTACTGTCGTCTTGTTCTGTCGTCCTTATGTCTTTACTGTCGTCTTGTTCTGTCGTCCTTATGTCTTTACTGTCGTCTTGTTCTGTCATCCTTATGTCTTTACTGTCGTCTTGTTCTGTCGTCCTTATGTCTTTACTGTCGTCTTGTTCTGTCGTCCTTATGTCTTTACTGTCGTCTTGTTCTGTCATCCTTATGTCTTTACTGTCGTCTTGTTCTGTCGTCCTTATGTCTTTACTGTCGTCTTGTTCTGTCGTCCTTATGTCTTTACTGTCGTCTTGTTCTGTCATCCTTATGTCTTTACTGTCGTCTTGTTCTGTCGTCCTTATGTCTTTACTGTCGTCTTGTTCTGTCGTCCTTATGTCTTTACTGTCGTCTTGTTCTGTCATCCTTATGTCTTTACTGTCGTCTTGTTCTGTCGTCCTTATGTCTTTACTGTCGTCTTGTTCTGTCGTCCTTATGTCTTTACTGTCGTCTTGTTCTGTCATCCTTATGTCTTTACTGTCGTCTTGTTCTGTCGTCCTTATGTCTTTACTGTCGTCTTGTTCTGTCGTCCTTATGTCTTTACTGTCGTCTTGTTCTGTCATCCTTATGTCTTTACTGTCGTCTTGTTCTGTCGTCCTTATGTCTTTACTGTCGTCTTGTTCTGTCGTCCTTATGTCTTTACTGTCGTCTTGTTCTGTCATCCTTATGTCTTTACTGTCGTCTTGTTCTGTCGTCCTTATGTCTTTACTGTCGTCTTGTTCTGTCGTCCTTATGTCTTTACTGTCGTCTTGTTCTGTCATCCTTATGTCTTTACTGTCGTCTTGTTCTGTCGTCCTTATGTCTTTACTGTCGTCTTGTTCTGTCGTCCTTATGTCTTTACTGTCGTCTTGTTCTGTCATCCTTATGTCTTTACTGTCGTCTTGTTCTGTCGTCCTTATGTCTTTACTGTCGTCTTGTTCTGTCGTCCTTATGTCTTTACTGTCGTCTTGTTCTGTCATCCTTATGTCTTTACTGTCGTCTTGTTCTGTCGTCCTTATGTCTTTACTGTCGTCTTGTTCTGTCGTCCTTATGTCTTTACTGTCGTCTTGTTCTGTCATCCTTATGTCTTTACTGTCGTCTTGTTCTGTCGTCCTTATGTCTTTACTGTCGTCTTGTTCTGTCGTCCTTATGTCTTTACTGTCGTCTTGTTCTGTCATCCTTATGTCTTTACTGTCGTCTTGTTCTGTCGTCCTTATGTCTTTACTGTCGTCTTGTTCTGTCGTCCTTATGTCTTTACTGTCGTCTTGTTCTGTCATCCTTATGTCTTTACTGTCGTCTTGTTCTGTCGTCCTTATGTCTTTACTGTCGTCTTGTTCTGTCGTCCTTATGTCTTTACTGTCGTCTTGTTCTGTCATCCTTATGTCTTTACTGTCGTCTTGTTCTGTCGTCCTTATGTCTTTACTGTCGTCTTGTTCTGTCGTCCTTATGTCTTTACTGTCGTCTTGTTCTGTCATCCTTATGTCTTTACTGTCGTCTTGTTCTGTCGTCCTTATGTCTTTACTGTCGTCTTGTTCTGTCGTCCTTATGTCTTTACTGTCGTCTTGTTCTGTCATCCTTATGTCTTTACTGTCGTCTTGTTCTGTCGTCCTTATGTCTTTACTGTCGTCTTGTTCTGTCGTCCTTATGTCTTTACTGTCGTCTTGTTCTGTCATCCTTATGTCTTTACTGTCGTCTTGTTCTGTCGTCCTTATGTCTTTACTGTCGTCTTGTTCTGTCGTCCTTATGTCTTTACTGTCGTCTTGTTCTGTCATCCTTATGTCTTTACTGTCGTCTTGTTCTGTCGTCCTTATGTCTTTACTGTCGTCTTGTTCTGTCGTCCTTATGTCTTTACTGTCGTCTTGTTCTGTCATCCTTATGTCTTTACTGTCGTCTTGTTCTGTCGTCCTTATGTCTTTACTGTCGTCTTGTTCTGTCGTCCTTATGTCTTTACTGTCGTCTTGTTCTGTCATCCTTATGTCTTTACTGTCGTCTTGTTCTGTCGTCCTTATGTCTTTACTGTCGTCTTGTTCTGTCGTCCTTATGTCTTTACTGTCGTCTTGTTCTGTCATCCTTATGTCTTTACTGTCGTCTTGTTCTGTCGTCCTTATGTCTTTACTGTCGTCTTGTTCTGTCGTCCTTATGTCTTTACTGTCGTCTTGTTCTGTCATCCTTATGTCTTTACTGTCGTCTTGTTCTGTCGTCCTTATGTCTTTACTGTCGTCTTGTTCTGTCGTCCTTATGTCTTTACTGTCGTCTTGTTCTGTCATCCTTATGTCTTTACTGTCGTCTTGTTCTGTCGTCCTTATGTCTTTACTGTCGTCTTGTTCTGTCGTCCTTATGTCTTTACTGTCGTCTTGTTCTGTCATCCTTATGTCTTTACTGTCGTCTTGTTCTGTCGTCCTTATGTCTTTACTGTCGTCTTGTTCTGTCGTCCTTATGTCTTTACTGTCGTCTTGTTCTGTCATCCTTATGTCTTTACTGTCGTCTTGTTCTGTCGTCCTTATGTCTTTACTGTCGTCTTGTTCTGTCGTCCTTATGTCTTTACTGTCGTCTTGTTCTGTCATCCTTATGTCTTTACTGTCGTCTTGTTCTGTCGTCCTTATGTCTTTACTGTCGTCTTGTTCTGTCGTCCTTATGTCTTTACTGTCGTCTTGTTCTGTCATCCTTATGTCTTTACTGTCGTCTTGTTCTGTCGTCCTTATGTCTTTACTGTCGTCTTGTTCTGTCGTCCTTATGTCTTTACTGTCGTCTTGTTCTGTCATCCTTATGTCTTTACTGTCGTCTTGTTCTGTCGTCCTTATGTCTTTACTGTCGTCTTGTTCTGTCGTCCTTATGTCTTTACTGTCGTCTTGTTCTGTCATCCTTATGTCTTTACTGTCGTCTTGTTCTGTCGTCCTTATGTCTTTACTGTCGTCTTGTTCTGTCGTCCTTATGTCTTTACTGTCGTCTTGTTCTGTCATCCTTATGTCTTTACTGTCGTCTTGTTCTGTCGTCCTTATGTCTTTACTGTCGTCTTGTTCTGTCGTCCTTATGTCTTTACTGTCGTCTTGTTCTGTCATCCTTATGTCTTTACTGTCGTCTTGTTCTGTCGTCCTTATGTCTTTACTGTCGTCTTGTTCTGTCGTCCTTATGTCTTTACTGTCGTCTTGTTCTGTCATCCTTATGTCTTTACTGTCGTCTTGTTCTGTCATCCTTATGTCTTTACTGTCGTCTTGTTCTGTCATCCTTATGTCTTTACTGTCGTCTTGTTCTGTCGTCCTTATGTCTTTACTGTCGTCTTGTTCTGTCATCCTTATGTCTTTACTGTCGTCTTGTTCTGTCGTCCTTATGTCTTTACTGTCGTCTTGTTCTGTCATCCTTATGTCTTTACTGTCGTCTTGTTCTGTCATCCTTATGTTGTCTTTCATGTCATCCTTTTCTGTCGTCTTCTGTCATCTTTACTACATACTATACATTAGAGGTCTAGACGGGTCCAAAAATTCGTACCCGAACGCGAAGAGACCCGTAAATGTGCTACACTGAACCGACCCGGACCCGTCTATTATTTTAAAAGTTGGACCCGGGCCCGTGCCGAACCGAGAAATGTCAAAAATGCACTACCCAGAACCGACACGGACCGTCAATTATTTGAAAGATGGACCCAGTGCCATGGCTGCTGACATTAGCTTTACTTATTTGCTATCATCTCTGTGCTCTCTGAGCCGAGTCTGAGCAAAAATTTTAGATATAACAACAAGACGGTTCATTCATAATATTATTAAAAATCAC
>NW_015542784.1:11544-14591 GCF_001515605.1 Sinocyclocheilus anshuiensis
GAAGTTATTTTAGGGTATGCAGCTCAGGCCCTTGGCCGAAGGGGATAATGTCACTGACAGCCGTCAAGACGTCCTTTGGGGCAACTCCCATGGCTATGGTAGAGTTGGTACTTAGTGCTCGCCGTGGGTTTCTGGCATGCACTCCCCTCAGCATGGTGGTATGGGTATACCGTTCCCCATAGCGCCCCCTAGAGGACGCAGTTCGAAGTTCCCTCGAAAGGGAACTTCTCAGGTTACGTATGTAACCATGGTTCCGTGAGAAGGGAACGAGACACTGCGTCCTCTAGTTTCCTTGCCATGCTGCAGACGCAAGCTTCAGACGAAGAAGTGGATGACGTGTTATCCCGGCTCCCTTTTATACTGTGATCGTGCAGGGTAATGCCATCATAGGCAGTCGCCAGGCCAATGTTATTGTCGTTTTTAGATATATGCTTCAGACACCGGTCACGTTGAAAGGCGTTCCCCATAGCGCCCCCTAGAGGATGCAGTGTCTCGTTCCCTTCTCAGGGAACCATGGTTACATACGTAACATGAGACGTTTTTATTATCATTATCATAAAAAAAAGAAAAAAAATCATAACAGGATTAGAATAGAATTCTATTTTAAATGAGACAACAGTATTGTTTACAACAGCAAAACCACCATACCCTGTAAATAATAATAATAATAATAATAATAATAATAATAATGATAATAATAGTATAATTCAGTTTCTAATTCTAATAAGTAATTAAGAAGTACAAAGAAAAAAAAATCTTTAACTTTTAAACTTAAAATGGTCTTTTCTGTTCTGTTTCTTTTTCAAAACTGTGTCACAGCATTTGCTGCTGTATCAATACAGAAGCATTCGTTTCGATACACGTATCAACAAGGAGCACAGCCCTATTAAAAGCCGTGGTCCATGTGCCCCTTTCATACTTTGAGCACCTGCCCCTCCAAAGGTCTCTGCCAGGCCCTGGTCATGAGTTGAATGTTGTGAACCTCAGTGGTTGAAAGTGCTTCTCTGGGCAGCAGTGAATCCATCAGTGAATCAACCCTCAGATCAGTTCACGAGTCCTGTGATGTGATTGTGTGTGTTGATGTTAAATGATGGAGAATCTCCACCATCGGTTCTCATGGATGAGCATCAAAACACAGTAAAAACACTTTCAGGTGAAAATCTAGACATGTTTCAGTGATTTGCATTGTGTTGAATTAATGGAAACGCTTCATATCTGTTTTTCTTCTGCTTTTAGTGCTGATGTCCCTCATACTCGCTGGACTTACTCAAGGTACTGTGCCATACTGGAGTATATTTGATTATTAAACAAATGTGAATTGTGTTGTTGTTTATTTGTCTACATAAAATACACCAGGTTTGTCTGTGTAGTTCTTCATGTTGCTAAAACACTGTAATTTCTACAGTTTATGATAAAAGATTAAAAAAAAATAATAAAAAAAGGTAAAAAAAAAAATATATATATATTTTGTTGCAAAAATTTACACTGTAATGAATGACCATGTGCAATTCATGTCCATATGCTGTTCTGGGTCATTTTAGAATAGATGCCAAATGATGGAGAAAAACAAACTAAAAGACGAACATGTGATGATCAAATGAATTGCCATGGTAACTAAAGAGAGCGGGAAACTAGAACAAATACAACGGGAAATAAAACAAATACAACTAAAAGTCCATAAGGAAAACTAAACTGCGGTTCCTGACACCCTCATATAAATGGCATGAGATTTATTACTTTGTCGAACTTGCTAGCTCTACACATATATATATATATATATATATAAAACACTCACACTCAGACACACACACACACAACACAAATAACACCAAATTTTACAGTAATATTGTAACATAATTGCAAAAATGGTAGTACAAAAAAGTTAAACGTTGAAAAACTTTTTTTTTTAATTGTTATTATGTTTTAATAATGTCTCAACATCAATCTAATGAGCCATTGAGTGATCATTGCAGCCATCTAGTGGCTGTAGTTGTAATGTCATGTTATTTTATTTTATGGCAGCAATCTACCACTAAACCATAGCACATTGATCATGTTATCTCCATGAATGAAAGTTAGAATTTACATAAAAAAAAAATATTTTATTTATACCAAATAAATAAATAAATAAAGCAAGCATGTTATCATCTGGGCTTTGGGGAAACATCCTAATAATCCAGAAAAATTTTACGGAGGCTTCAACATCTAAGAGTACTAACCATATGCTTAACTACTGTTATAAATATGAAGAGGTCCTTGGAAAAATGTTCTCCCATGTAAGGGGTCCCTGGCCCCAAACAAACAGTGCATAAGAGTTAAGATCTTTTACACCAACTACTCTTAATGTTATTCATTCATTATGGTGTTCGTTGTAGGAGGCTGACAACAGAAACCTAGAAGTGTTACATTTTCTCTGAAGAGTATTATTACCTCATGAGCTAGCAGTGTCTGTTATTTTTTCTATTACTTGTTTTCTTTTTATTTATTATTAATAATAATAATAATAAACTTGCTACATGTACTGCTTTAGACTAACCGAGACTTGTCACAGCACTTATATTATTATTATTATTATTATTGCTCTTTTGTTGTTTGATTGCTTCTGTTGTCTTCATTTGTAAGTCACTTTGGATAAAAGTGTCAGCTAAATGCTAAAACGTCTGACTGAAAAGAGTCCCACCAACCGCACAGAACAGAAACAGTTCAATGTTTTAACAACTTTCTCTTTTAAAAATCCAATTAAAATGACAAAACAAATAAATTACTGGATGGCACAGGATTAATTTGTCATTATTTTCACTGATCTTCCGCATCAAATGTAGAAAATACTAAATACACTAATAACTGAAAAGTTCTAAACTTTAAAGGTCATCTGTTTTGTGTTTTTCTGTTTCTCTGTTGTACTATAGTAAATGTGTTTTTTTTTTATATACGTTTATAATAAGTGCATCACTGTGTCGTGACTTTACTTTAAGAGGCTCATCATTACTAACTCATCATTAACTACTGTGGGATTACAAATTTAAGAATCTGTTTAAAATATGCTG
>NW_015542785.1:0-917 GCF_001515605.1 Sinocyclocheilus anshuiensis
GGATGAAGTGTAAGCTATTCAAATTTGGAATCAGTTCTAATCAGGCTTATTTTGAATCTTCAGATTTGATTCCCCCTCTGAAAAAGAGCTAAAATAAAGAAATTTCCTTACATATATGGTGGAGACTAAAAGCTGGCAAATTTGGCTTGAAATTCATAACACCAAGTCATATTGTGGTTATCTTTTCTATTTTTATCTGGAAAAATAGATTAGATACAGAGAAACAGAGTTGTTGTGTTACTGTATACTTTATTGTGGCATGCCAGCGTGTTGAATGTTTGAAAGTACAACTCGAGTTGTTGTTTAAAGAAGTGAACTGCAGTAAAACATTTACATTTTGTCTGTCGAGACAAAAACTAAGTCGCTCTAAAGCGCATGAATAGAGAAGCGAGCGTGTTCCTTGTTTTTCTCTCTTTTGAAAGGCCTTCATAGGTCGACACCTCCAAATTCGTCTATGCTATTAAATCTCCCGGCTTCAGACCATTAACTTAGCTAATTAATGCTCTTGCCATTTAATTCACTAAAAAAAAAAACTAGTGAACTTGAAACGTGGTGTTCAGAGAGAGCGTCCGAACGCTATTATTACTTTTGGGAGAATTATGAAATCTTGATCAAGTGAAATTGTGGTTAAATCCACGTATTTTTGTCTGTATAAAGCTCTTTATTATGATGTACACTATGTAATCATGAAATGCATCATACTATTTGTACCATATTTTGGGTAAATTGGGTAAAATCCTCCAGACCAGCCATAAACACGCAAATGGAGACAAAGAAAACTTCTCCCGCTCAAAAATTCTCGCCTGGTATTGGCCATTTAACCCAATAGGTGGGTGTGACCAGGAACGATTAAAAGTCATTAACTTCTCAAAACTCTCCTCTTAAGTTTGATTTTCCGGCGTTTTTTTTTTTTTTTC
>NW_015542785.1:1538-2995 GCF_001515605.1 Sinocyclocheilus anshuiensis
ATGTTCCTCTTATCATCTTTTAAAGGCCTTATCTGATTGTATCGCTAGATTGAAGTCATTGCGTATTCCAATTTCATTCAACTACGATCTCACTCCCTTAGGTTTAACCATTAGAGTAGCTATCTAATGCGTGCCTAATGCAGATCTGATCATAAGAACACTGCGAGCCAGTAAACTGATTGGAATGTAAATGGGAGCTTTTAAAACCTTGATCAAGTGAAATTTGTATAACAACAGCGAAGAAACCCTGTTGTTCATAATTTTTATTTGTGTACTGACGGCGAAGAAATCCTGCCACACATCATTGTGCAGTTAAGTTGCACAAACTGTAAGAATCTGTTGGGATTTGAGTCACATTGTTCTTGTGATAGCTGCAGTAAATTCCATTAGAATGAGAGTAGTCTCACACTAAACGCTAACAGTTTTAAGCACGATTGGAGTTAAGGTTAAGCACAGTACCTTAAACTAATGCTAGAGGGCAGGCTGTTTAAGTATCTAACACTTCTTGAATTCCTCCTCTACCTTCCTGATTTCACCTTGTGTGGGCTTATCCACTCCCCCTTGTGGGCATTCTCAGCTAGGTCCACTTTGTACTCCAATTTGTTTTATTTTTATTTCCCTTCTGCTTCTTTAGTCATTATCATTCTCGCCATTCCAGTTACCTGCCGTTTTATTTATTTTTAATTTAATTTTAGTATTATTTTTGTTTTTACTTTATCTTTTATCACTTTTATAATTTTATTTTTTGTTCCTTTTTTTATTTTAATCAGGTTTCTCTCCCACTCTTCTCTCTCACTTTACAACTCACTTATTTAAATTTAGTTTAAACAGTGTTTGAATTTAAATTTAAAGTTAATTTCTGTATTCTAGCCATTTGTGTTTACCTATAGGTAGCACTCCCGCTAGTGCTTAGTTGGTGAAGCGACAGTTGCCTTTACGGCGGATCACAGGGAGATGCCACGGGATCCCGACTGGATAACCTCAATCCATCACTAAGCCTAGCCCATAGAATACTGACCCATCCAGCTATCGAAACCCCAAAAGCAGTGCTTGAACCTGCTCTCTCCTCTATCCCTCTCTGTGTTTTGATTTGTTGGTTTGTTTGTTTTTCATTTTGTTCTGTTTTGTTTGCCTAGAGACCGAACCTTTGAGAATCATCAAGGAAGGCTGAGTAATAGATTGACGACCCAAGCTGCCAAAGTCTTTAGACGATCACATAAACCATCCACAGAACAGAACCAGGAATCTACATCTGAATCAGCAGAGCTCATGAGACTTTTAAAGGAACTCCTCCAGAAAATGCACCATAAGGGAGAGAAAAGGGATGAGTCAGATCAGTTATGACTAAGCATTAGATCTGACCCCAACGCCCACTCAGAGTCCCCTCAACATGAACCTCCCAACCAGATCACTGCTAATCCACTGAACCAGATATCCCATCACCAAGTGGTGACATA
>NW_015542785.1:3321-4478 GCF_001515605.1 Sinocyclocheilus anshuiensis
CATAAGGGAGAGAAAAGGGATGAGTCAGATCAGTTATGACTAAGCATTAGCTCTGACCCCAACGTCCACTCAGAGTCCCCTCAAAATAAACTTCCCAACCAGATCACTGCTAATCCACTGTTAACCACAGAACCAGATATCTCATCACCAAGTGGTGACATCACTCAACCACCTCAGCTGACTGTGGAACCACCAGAACCAGCCAACATCCCGCAACACACCTCCAGCCAGGACTGCAAAGTACCCGAAAGCGCGGTTTTGGTGGTCTGCCTCCCTGACGAGCCACACAAGACCAGCTCTGACTGCTTGCCAGTCACCACACAAGCCCCAGTGCCAAGACTCCTAGGGCACCTAATCGAAAGGGGGGTGGCCAAAAAACTCTACCTGGCCATCACATTGGAAAATGAGGTGAGACTGGAGGCCCTGGTGGACACTGGAGCTGACCTCACTTTAATGTCAAGCCAACCTTTTGACAGACTTCAAAGTGAAGCCAAGAGACAGAACCGAACTCTTAAGTATCAGAGGTGTGTGCTGAATGTGCAATCCTTCAGCCAAAATGAGGTCCAACTTGAACAGGTAGCTCCAATTCGCCTGACCATCGGCCCTATGAGCTTAGTGCACCCTGTGTATATTTCTTCATTGGACACATATCCTCTCCTCCTTGGCAAATACCTGCTAGACCGCTTTGAGCCATTGTTAGATTTTAAACAACTGAAAATCTGGGCTCAAGTGCGAGAACCTCTGCCTCCTCAGTCACCAAGATCACCCCAGACAGACTGCCAGGTCACAAAGGTCACGGAAAATCTCGCTGCCAGCTGCGGGAACGTCTCGGCCCAAGAGCGAGGTTCGAGGTCGCTGCTCTGTACTTTCCAGCTAGCCAAAGGCTCTGACTCATATGGCCCCCAGGTTAAGGGGGGCTTACAACTGAATGCTGTCACAACAACAGACCCCATACCAGCACTGTGGGCAGACAATTCAGCCATCAGCCTCTCACTGTTCAATGCTCTCAAACAGCACACAACGAATATTCCTTTTGCTCACACCTCTGACTGCCCATGGCACAGATGAAGTAATGACAGAAGAGCCATACCCAGGTTTTGAGACACAAGTCCAGCAAATTCTGAAAGATGCTGATGCCATACAGGAGGATGCAGACC
>NW_015542785.1:4674-4944 GCF_001515605.1 Sinocyclocheilus anshuiensis
GGCAATCGGCAGTACACCTTCACCAGGTGCCCATTCGGCTATGCCAACTCACCAGCCGAATTTAACATCTTCCTCAATAAAGCATGCCCGGATGCCAGGGTAAGAGGGAACTTAATCTATGTTGATGACCTTCTGATGAAACACACGTCCTGCACCAAGTGACCGACGCCGGCGCCAAGACTGCCCTCCACAAAGGACAATGGTGCAAAACCAAGGTAAACTACATGGGCCTACTCATCGGACCACGGGGTATTGAGCCACAAACCAGCC
>NW_015542786.1:0-129 GCF_001515605.1 Sinocyclocheilus anshuiensis
TGTTCTAGAAGGATGGCATCATGCCATACCTTTTACACATTTACTAGAATTGTTATGTTGATAATACAGTTTGTAAGGAAAAATGCATTAAATAGCGAAGTATTTCTGGGGAAACTTTTTCAAAGGAAA
>NW_015542786.1:401-623 GCF_001515605.1 Sinocyclocheilus anshuiensis
CTTTGTCCCCAATTTGTATTTCCAACACACTTTTTCACAGCGCGCATCACGCTCTCAAACTCATCAAAAGTCAACAAGTTCCACAAGCAACAACGACTTACCCAAGTGACTGCTGCAGAACGCACGCGAGGGAGGCAGCGCAGTTCGCGCGTCTCATAAGTGAGTGGGAATTTACCGAACGTGGCACTTGCGTGAGTTAACACTGTACGCAATACCCGCAAC
>NW_015542786.1:1084-1361 GCF_001515605.1 Sinocyclocheilus anshuiensis
TTGGGAGTGAGATTTATGGTAATGCTTTTTTCCTCAGTTGGTCAGAACAAACGTGGCAGATTTGTTATTTGTTCAGATGGCAATATACGGTGAAAATTCTTATTTGGGTCATATTCCAAGACGTAGGCTAGAATCTGTGATTGCTAAGTACAGTAAATATCAACACCGGTGCGGTGACTGACTGCCACGCACACATACTCTTCAGAACATTAGATTCATCCGCGCAGGAGCTGTGCCGACTCACAACCCACGCAAGGAAGATAATTCCGCACACAGC
>NW_015542787.1:0-224 GCF_001515605.1 Sinocyclocheilus anshuiensis
CGGCCAAGACTTGACATCGCGTTGGTTTCATACTGATTACTTTGTTACATAATATTTGTTACTTCGTTTAAAAGTAGACATGTTAAGCTTTCTATAGATATATCTGTCATGTGTGTGTGTCAAATATTCGCTGAGTTTCAGTTCATTTTAGTGACGCGTTTCAAACAGATATGCGCGGAGAATGAGACGGCTAAAAGCACACCCTGTATATTTTCTTTATTTTT
>NW_015542787.1:367-554 GCF_001515605.1 Sinocyclocheilus anshuiensis
TTAAGTATGAAGGAGCATTTTAGTTCTTTTCGCTGTCATCATTCAAATCTGCAAAAAGTTCCGCCGGCGGAACTGTCGACCCCAGGGGGTTAATATTAAATAAAATTAAAATATTTAAAATTATTAAAATAATTAAAATATTACAATGTTAAAGGGGTCATATGATGCTATTTTAAAGATCATTATT
>NW_015542788.1:0-501 GCF_001515605.1 Sinocyclocheilus anshuiensis
CCCTCGAGGAACTAGGGTTACATACGTAACCTGAGGCGTTTTTGCATGCATATGATATGAAATTAGTTGGCGTGCATATGATATGCAGTTTTCGCCTGCATATGATACGAAATTAGTTGGCGTACATATGATACGAAATTTGTTGGCATGCATATGATACGCAGTTTTCGCCTGCATATGATACGAAATTAGTTGGTGTACATATGATACGAAATTTGTTGGCGTGCATATGATACGCAGTTTTCGCGTGCATATGATACGAAATTCGTTGGCGTGTTTGGCGTTCATATAATACGCAGTTTTCGAGTGCATATGATACGAAATTTGTTGGCGTGCATATGATATGCAGTTTTCGCGTGCATATGATACGAAATTAGTTGGCGTACATGATACGAAATTTGTTGGAATGCATATGATACGCAGTTTTCGCCTGCATATGATATGAAATTAGTTGGTGTACATATGATACGAAATTTGTTGGCGTGCATATGATACGCAGTT
>NW_015542789.1:0-136 GCF_001515605.1 Sinocyclocheilus anshuiensis
ATATCAGATCGCTTGACGGAGAGTGAAACTCTGAAGCGCTCAGTCGGAGTGTTCTGTCAGTGAAAATATATCTGTGCTAATCATATACTCAGCCTCCAACTCACACACTGGCGAGTAAAATCTGAGAATTTATTAG
>NW_015542789.1:660-861 GCF_001515605.1 Sinocyclocheilus anshuiensis
AAACTTTAAAGGCTGAACGAATGACTGACAGCCACAGCGGAGAAAAGAGTTTGTGTGAACTTTAATGTAAGGACTTAAATATTCATATGTAGCTCACATTAAGCTATCGTATGGCTTCAGAAGTAACGCAGAATGTGTAATAAACGCACAATCGAGAAAAAAAAATAAAAAATCTCGGATTTGGATCGGCTCTCTCTGACC
>NW_015542790.1:0-1298 GCF_001515605.1 Sinocyclocheilus anshuiensis
ATAGGCTACAGACAGTAGCGCGTACATCACGCGCACAGAATCATTTAGCACGGAAATTTATGGTCAACACTGTTCTGTGATTTCTCAATAAAATAGCTTAGAAACTGAAAAGTTCAAGCATATATTTCTTAATAACTAAATTCCACAGCTTCACTACTAGTAGAGAGACGCTGCCAGGTAGAATTAATTCAGACTCGCAATCGCTCTCACTAATGCATTCATATTAATGTAATTTTTACTGTGCTACTTTATCTGCATCTGATTTAGAACGAGCAGAAATCTGTGAGAAATATAACGACTTAAAGACAAAAGAACTGATAAAAAAAAAGCTGTTATAGGAGCAACAGCCATGTGGGCAGCGCTGTGTCATATGCCATAGCTGTGCACAAGCTGTTTATCACAGCTCCAGACTTATTTGTTCATTAATGACGCCATCAGCGACTAGTCGACTTCGACTCGACTTTCATCACATAAAAGTCGAATTCAAAAAATCAGAAGTTGTTCAACCCCTAGTATGTATGTATGTGCACGTGTGTGTTTGTGCCAAATGATAGGCCAGTGTCATAACAGATCAGTTACACACAGACTAATGGCTATTCATTCAGATCAGTTACGAACACCTTTTAATATTGTGTGAGGGGTTTAATCTTATTTTGAATGACATAGCTATAATGAAATTGAGGAATTCTGCTGAGGAAAAGAAAAACATTATGCTGTGCCTTTAGTGATTGAAAGGCTATTGTCGGGTTATGTCAACATGTAACTATAATCTGAAGAGAGAACCAGGATAAAATGACTGCCATAACAGAAGCCTGATTAATATAAGTCAAATTTGATCCAGTCAGGTAAGAATTATAATTACACGGGTGCTAATAAGGCTAACAAGTGTCTGAACAGACAAAGATAACACTGTGCGAGATGCTGCATGAGTAAGTTCTTGTAATTTCTATCTAGGACCTTTCAAATCATGTCAAGTAATAAAAGGGAAACACAAAATTGCCTGTGTTTAATGACCAAACAGATAGACAACTACACTCTCAAGGCTTTAGGCAGCAATTAGAATCAAAAACCCAATCAATGTCTGCTTTTAATTAACACACCCTGTCTGATTGGCCAGCTCAACAAAAGCTGATTTACTCTAAATGACTCCCAAGTTTTTTTTCACAATTTACACGATGACTGTATAATTCACCCAAATCTTGTTTGTAGTCATTACTGAGTGATTAGAGTCAATCAGTGAGCTGAAACACTGCAGACTAGGGCTGGGTAAAAAATATCGATATCTCGATATTAATCGA
>NW_015542791.1:0-1181 GCF_001515605.1 Sinocyclocheilus anshuiensis
CAAAGCGATATTCGATGACTGGGATTTTACTTTGCACTGCAAAATTTAGGTTGGTAAGGTGTCTCCTTGGAATGATACGGTCCTTTTTTCGCCCTGGAGTGATTGCTGCTATGATTCCCATTCCGTGGAAGGTCCCCTTACCATCAATAGTAAGGATGTTGTGGTCAACATTGTCCCCAGCAAAAAGAAGTGCCATGTCCAGCACATCTATGTCATCCGCTAACATATCTGGGGCAACTGAATCTGCTGCATTCTTTCCAAAACGCAAAACTTCCTTGTATGATGAAGCAAATCCCATTCCATGAAGGGTATCCACCAGGAATTGTGAACGATACATATGATGTGCCTGCACTGCAAGGCCAAGTTGTAATGGAGCTACCACAGCACGTGGTCATGCTGCCTGGACAATTGCCTGTCCAATTCCTGCAACCTTTCGGCTTGTCTCCTTACCCACAAAAAGACCATTCAAAAGTGTACGGAGAGTCTCAGGAACAAACGAAAGGGCAGAGTCAAGCTCAAGTGACTTTGTGCTCGGATACTGATCCGTAACGGACGGGACATTGGTCTTGATATCACTTTTGATCAATCGCGCAGCTGTTTGAATGATCGCTTGTTTCTGGGATTCCTCATCCTTTTCTTGTTCGCTGAAATAAGATCGTAGTATTTGTGATGTCTTCTCTCTCATTGTCACTATGTCATGGAGGCCTTCCTCTTCAGTGAAATGTACATTGTCCTGGTACTGTTCTCTCAATTTTCTCTCGAGGTATTGATTTCCATATGGTTCAGAATCTGGGTTTGTCAGAGATTCCTTCATTTTGTTTCGAAGATGTGTAATTGTCAACTGTTCCTCATTATTACTCTCGAGGTAAGAGCAAACTTTCATGAATGCCTGCTCCTGATCTTCATTTTTGGGCCGGCCAGACTTTCTGCGCTTTGCCTCTGGGTCTTTCTGGAACTGTATCGGTATGTTATATCCGTTACGAAAACTACTACTGCATAAGTGGTGGTAAACACAGTCTGCAGCATGTAGATCATGGCCATAATACTCGATCCTGCCTTTTACAGTGAAAGCCCATTGATCTGCACGATTGTCACAACACTCAAGAATGGACTCTGCGAGCGTATCAGTTTTAACCCTACTTGTGTCTTTACTTCCATTAGTTATCGTAGTCCCACAGAAA
>NW_015542792.1:0-441 GCF_001515605.1 Sinocyclocheilus anshuiensis
TTGGCTGCCTTGACAACCAATCACAACATTTCTTGCATTACCTCGCCACAGAAGAGGAAAAATACATTGCATGCATAATTATTATGCAAGTTGATATTCTGATTATATTTTTTTCCAAGCACATTTGACCAATTCCAAACAACATCAATCTTAATAACTACTATTAATCTTGTATTTAATCACTTATAACCGATATATAATTGTTCATGAAGGCTGGAAGTGAAAAACTCCTTATATTCAGGTGTGCATAATTATTAAGCAGGTTATCTTCTACAGATAAAATCTCGAGATGGACTAAAAATTAACTCCCAAAACTTACTGCCAGATTCCGAAAGATAAATTCTTCAGTGGTACAAGAGGATGTGGTGCAGGTCCTTCTCAACTTATCTATAAAGCATATATATATATAAATCAGTTTTCAAGCATTTTACTACACTTCAG
>NW_015542793.1:0-278 GCF_001515605.1 Sinocyclocheilus anshuiensis
AGTGCACTTGACTGTAACCACGCACATTTTCAGACATTTTTACTGCAGGATTTTGAAGTTATGGACCCATAAGTTTGACAGATATGACTATACAATAGGAGAAATTGCATTATTGGCCCAATTGGAGGAGCTATATCTCAGCTGCCTTTGAGGGTGCGTTAAAAGTCATACTGTTGTATTATTCCCAAGGCATATGACTGTGACCATGCACATTTTCAGATATTTTTACTGTAGCATTTTGAAGTTATGGACCCATACATTTGGCAGATATGACAATA
>NW_015542793.1:400-2605 GCF_001515605.1 Sinocyclocheilus anshuiensis
TTTAAAAGTTCCACTGGGGCCTTATTCCCAGGGCCCTTGACTGTTAACATGCTAATTTGCAGACATTTTTACTGTAGCATTTTTAACTTATGGACCCATACCATACCCATATTCGGCAGATATGACAATACAATAACAGGAAAAATAACATTATTGCCCCAAATGGTGGCGATATATCTCAGCTGCCTTTGAGGGTGCGTTAAAAGTCATACTGTGGTCTTATTCCCAAGGCATATGACTGTGACCATGCAAATGTTCAGATTTTTTAACTGTAGCATTTTTAAGTTATGGACCCATACATTTGGCAGATATGACAATACAATAACAGGAGAAATTGCATTATTGTTACTGTAGCATTTTGAAGTTATGGACCCATACATTAGGCTGATATGACAATACAATAAGAGGAGAAATTGCATTATTGGCCAAATTGGTGGTGCTATATCTCAACTTCCTTTGAGGGGGCGTTAAAAGTTTCAATGGGGACTTATTTCCAGGGCCCTTGACTGTGACCATGCAAACGTTCAGATATTTTTACTGTAGCATTTTTAAGTTATGGACCCATACATTTGGCAGGTATGCCAATTAAAGAGGTCATATTTCCAGTGCACTTGACTGTAACCACGCACATTTTCAGACATTTTTACTGTAGCATGTTTAAGTTATGGACCCATAAGTTTGGCAGATATGACTATACAGTAGGAGAAATTGCATTATTGGTCCAATTGGAGGCGCCATATCTCAGCTGCCTTTGAGGATGCGTTAAACCTTACACTGGAGCCTTATTCCCTGCGCCCTGGACTGTTACCATGCAAATTTCATTTCATTTTCACTGTAGCAGTTTTATGTTATGGACCCATAAACTTGGCTGATATGACAATACAATAAGAGAAATTACATTATTGGCCAAATTGTTGGCGCTATATCTTAACTTCCTTTGAGGTTGCGTTAAAAGTTCAACTGGGGCCTTATTTCCAGGGCCCTTTACTGTGACCATGCAAACTTCAAGACATTTTTACTGTAGGATTTTTAAGTTATGGACCCATAAGTTTGGCAGATATGACTATACAATAGGAGAAATTGCATTATTGGCCCAAATGGAGGCGCTATATCTCAGCTGCCTTTGAGGGTGCATTAAAAGTCATACTGTGGTCTTATTCCCAAGGCATATGACTGTGATCATGCAAATTTTCAGATATTTTTTACTGTAGCATTTTGAAGTTATGGACCCATACATTTGGCAGAAATGACAATACAGTAACTAGAGAACATTGCATTATTTCCCCAAATGGTGGCGCTATATCTCAGCTTCCTTTGAATTTGCGTTAAAATTTCTACTTTGGTCTTATTCCCAATGCACTTGACTGTCACCACGTAAATTTGCAGACATTTTTACTGTAGCATTTTAAAGTTATGGACCCATAAATTAGGCTGATATGACAATACGAGCAGAAATTGCATTATTGGCCAAATTGGTGGTGCTATATCTCAACTTCCTTTGAGGGGGCGTTAAAAGTTCCACTGGGGCCTTATGTCCAGGGCCCTTGACTGTGACCATGCAAACTTTCATATATTTTTACTGTAGTATTTTTAAGTTATGGACCCATACATTTGGCAGATATGACAATACAATAACAGGAGAAACTGCATTATTGGCCCAATTGGTGGCGCTACATCTCAGCTGCCTTTGAGGGTGTGTTAAAATTTCTACTGTGGTCTTATTCCCAAGGCACGTGACTGTCACCATGCAAATTCGCAGATAATTGGTGGTGTCAACTTCCTTAGAGGGTGCGTTAAAATTTCCACTGGGGCCTTATTTCCAGGGCCCTTGACCCTTGACATGCAAATTTTCAGATATCTTTACTGTAGCATTTTTATGTTATGGACCCATACATTTGGCAGATATGACAATATAATAACAGGAGCAATTGCATTATTGGCCCAATTGGTGGCACTATATCTCAACTGCCTTTGAGGGTGCGTTAAAAGTTCCACTGAGGTCATATTCCCAGTGCACTTGACTGTAACCACGCACATTTTCAGACATTTGTGCACTTGACGCACATTTTCAGACATTTTTACTGTAGCATTTTTAAGTTATGGACCCATACATTTGGCACATTTGGCAGTACAATCAGAGTAGAAATTGCATTATTGGCCCAAATGGTGGCGCTATATCTCAGCTTCCTTTGAGGGTGCGTTAAA
>NW_015542793.1:3513-5726 GCF_001515605.1 Sinocyclocheilus anshuiensis
ATTTTGAAGTTATGGACCCATAAGTTTGGCAGATATGACTATACAATAACTGGAGAAATTGCATTATTGGCCCAATTGGTGGCACTATATCTCAACTGCCTTTGAGGGTGCGTTAAAAGTTCCACTGAGTTCATATTCCCAGTGCACTTGAATGTAACCACGCACATTTTCAGACATTTTTACTGTAGCATTTTGAAGTTATGGACCCATAAGTTTGGCAGATATGACAATACAATAACAGGAGAAATTGCATTATTGGCCCAATTGGTGGCACTTTATCTCAGCTTACTTTGAGGGTGCATTACAAGTTCCACTGAGGTCATATTCCCAGTGCACTTGACTGTAACAACGCACATTTTCAGACATTTTTACTGTAGCATTTTGAAGTTATGGACCCCCTGTGACCTTGCAAATTTTCAGATATCTTTAGTGTAGCATTTTTAAGTTATGGACCCATACATTTGGTGGATATGACCACACAATAACAGGAAAAATTACATTATTGGCCCAATTGGTGGTCCTATATCTCAGCTTACTTTGAGGGTGCGTTAAAAGTTCCACTGAGGTCATATTCCCAGTGCACTTGACTGTAACCACACACATTTTCAGACATTTTTACTGTAGCATTTTTAAGTTATGGACCCATACATTTGGCAGATATGACAATACAATAACACGAAAAATAGCATTATTGCCCCAAATGGTGGCGCTATATCTCAGCTTCCTTTGAGGGTGCGTTAAAAGTTCCACTGGGGTCTTATTTCCAGGGCCCTTGCCTGTGACCTTGCAAATTTTCAGATATCTTTACTGTAGCATTTTTAAGTTATGGACCCACACATTTGGCGGATATGACTACACAATAACAGGAGAAATTACATTATTGGCCCAATTGGTGGTCCTATATCTCAGGCTTACTTTGAGGGTGCGTTAAATGTTCCACTGAGGTCATATTCCCAGTGCACTTGACTGAAACAACGCAGATTTTCAGACATTTTTACTGTAGGATTTTGAAGTTATGGACCCATAAGTTTGGCAGATATGACTATACAATAGGAGAAATTGCATTATTGGCCCAATTGGTGGCGCTATATCTCAGCTTCCGAGGGTGCGTTAAAAGTTCCACTCAGGTCATATTCCCAGTGCACTTGATTGTAACAACGCACATTTTCAGACATTTTTACTGTAGCATTTTGAATTTATGGACCCATAAGCTTGGCAGATATGACTATACAATAACAGGAGAAATTGCATTATTGGCCCAATTGGTGGCGCTATATCTCAGCTTCCTTTGAGGGTGCGTTATTATGGACCCATAAACTTGGCTGATATGACAATACAGTAACTGGAGAACATTGCATTATTGGCCCAATTGGAGGCACTATATCTGAGCTACCTTTGAGGGTGCGTTAAAAGTCATACTGTGGTCTTATTCCCAAGGCATCCAAGGCATACCATGCAAATTTTCAGATATTTTTACTGTAGCATTTAGAAGTTATGGACCCATACATTTGATACATTTGGCAATACAGTAACTGGAGAACATTGCATTATTGGCCCAATTGGAGGCGCTATATATCAGCTGCCTTTGAGGGGGCGTTAAAAGTTCCACTGGGGCCTTATTCCCAAGGCACTTGACTGTCACCATGCAAATTTGCAGACATTTTGACTGTAGCATTTTGAAGTTATGGACCCATAAATTAGGCTGATATGACAATACAATAAGAGGAGAAGTTGCATTATTGGCCCAATTGGTGGCGCTATATCTCAACTTCCTTTGAGGGTGCGTTAAAAGATTCATTAGAGGCTTTAATGTCTGAAAAGATTCAGACATTTTTACGGTACCATTTTGAAGTTATGGACCTATAAATTTGACAAATATGACAATACAGACTTGAGCTATTGCATTCATGGCCCCATTGGGGGCGCTATATCTCAGCTGTCCTTAAGGGTGCGTAGAATGTTTCACTAGCGTCTTATTCCCAGGACACTTGACTGTCACCATGCAAATTTTCAGACATTTTTACTGTAGCATTTTTAAGTTATGGACCCATAAACTTGGCTGATATGACGATACAGTAACTGGAGACATTGCATTATTGGCCCAATTGGTGGCACTATATCTCAGCATCCTTTGAGGGTGCGTTAAATGTTCGACTGAGGTCATATTCTCAGTGCACTTGACTGCCACCACGCACATTTTCAGACATTTTTAC
>NW_015542793.1:11481-11957 GCF_001515605.1 Sinocyclocheilus anshuiensis
GCGCTATATCTCAGCTTCCTTTGAGGGTGCGTTAAATGTTCCACGGAGGTCATATTCCCAGTGCACTTGACTGTAAAAACGCACATTTTCAGACATTTTTAGTGTAGGATTTTGAAGTTATGGACCCATAAGTTTGGCAGATATGACTATACAATAGGAGAAATTGCATTATTGGCCCAATTAGAGGCACCGACTGTCACCATGCAAATTTGCAGACATTTTTACTGTAGAATTTTGAAGTTATGGACCCATAAATTAGGATTATATGACAATACAATAAGAGGAGAAGTTGCATTATTGGCCCAATTGGTGGTGCTATATCTCAACTTCCTTTGAGGGTGCGTTAAAAGTTCCACTGAGGTCATATTCCCAGTGCACTTGACTGAAACAACGCAGATTGCATTATTGCCCCAAATTGTGGCGCTATATCTCAGCTTCTTTTAAAGGTGCGTTAAAATTTTTACTGTGGACTTATT
>NW_015542794.1:0-531 GCF_001515605.1 Sinocyclocheilus anshuiensis
TATTTTTCGTTAATTTAGCCACTGTATTGAATAAATACCTGGGATACGAAAATACCTCTAGTTTTGTTTTCGTCCAACTGCGCTCCATTTTCCGGGCTGCTCTCTTTAGGGTGCGAGTGTGTTCATTATACCACGGTGTTGGACTCTTTTCCTTAATCTTCCTTAAGCGTAAAGGAGCAACCATATCTAAAGTGCTAGAAAAGAGAGCGTCCATAGTTTGTTACATCATCAAGTTGTTCTGAGCTATTGGATGTGCTGAGGAATTTAGATAAGTCAGGAAGATTACTTACAAAGCAGTCTTTTGTGGTAGAGGTGATCTGAGATATCATCACTCTGCTGCAGAATTTCAACGCCATTAACATCAATTCCATGTGACAGTATTAAGTCTAGAGTATGATTACGACAATGAGTAGGTCCTGACACCTTTTGTCTAACCCCAATAGAGTTCAGAATGTCTATGAATGCTGATCCCAATGCATCTTTTTCATTATCAACATGGATATTAAAATAACCGACAATTAAAACTTTATC
>NW_015542794.1:730-943 GCF_001515605.1 Sinocyclocheilus anshuiensis
AACTCGGATATAAAATCAGCACATTCTTTAATAAAGTCTGTATGGTGCCCTGGTGGCCTGTATACAGTAGCCAGTACAAACATCACAGGGGATTTATCACTAACACTTGTTTCTCTGGATAATGTTATATGAAGCACCATTACTTCAAATGAGTAGTTACTAACTAACAATGAGTTATACTTGAAGCCCGCCCTCTGAGAAATACTGAAAACA
>NW_015542795.1:0-849 GCF_001515605.1 Sinocyclocheilus anshuiensis
ATTACAACCTAAACATACACATAATGATCACATCACTCGTGTGCACATTGTTTTTCGGTGTTGAATGTCATACCTGTAAAAACAGGAAAAATTGAGGAGACAGGAGTACATATGTCTGTGTCGCACATAATCCCCAGCAATTGTTTATTCAATGGTTTTCACATTGAAATTCAACAAAGCTTTATCAAAAAAGTATAATTCTCTCTCCTCATTAATGCACAATTGTCATTCTTTCTTTTTCTCTACTGTCAAAACAATGCACATTTCACCTTTTCATTGTTTTACCTCTTTTCCTACAAAACAACATACATTTGAGCTCTTCACTTTGCTCCTTTACATCTATTCAAACAAATCAAACCGTATCTGATGAATATTAAATCATCACACATGACTTAACATGTAAGGCATAAGGACCTGAGTAATATATGTCATACATACACATCTAACACTTTAGTTACTGATCTTATAATCAGATTTACCCTCATATCATATTAACATATGGTTTCCCTTCTGCATTAGCATGAATTAGAATCACATTACATTCGTCTGCACTGGAATGTCTGTTTTAAACATTGTCTGGAGAAATGCATCGATATTTATATCACACATGAACTCTGATTAACACAATTACAATACAAATAAGAAAATAATGCACATTATAACCTGGTAACTGGAGCCGATGCGAGTCGAAATAAACACATTTCGCGAGCACATTACAAGCGTCCATTTTATCTCAGTACACACGCGGGCATTTTACCGCGTCCCTGAAATGGCGGACGGTCCACGCATTTACAATATTTGCACCATTCATCCGTATACTCTCAACTTCACTGTCTTCCCTCCTTGGTG
>NW_015542796.1:0-4198 GCF_001515605.1 Sinocyclocheilus anshuiensis
CCAACTAAAATAAAATATATATTTTACAGTGTCCTTGTTAAGCCTGCATGTACTTATGCACGTCAACTAAATGTCACCTTTACAATGATTAAGGGTTTGCCTTACACCATTTCTTTTCATGGCATCCCCACCTACTACCCCATGAATTACCCCATAACATCCATATGTGTTCCTTTTCCCCAAGTATAAAAATGACACAATGAAAACTTGAGTGATATTAGAATTTATTTGAAAAGAAAAAAAAAATCCAGGAGCTTCCTCAAGTAAGCGTACCCTAAAAGAGGGACAGCTTGACAGAAAGAGAGACAAAAAGGGGAACAGACAATGACACGTATCACGTATTACATGTATTCAGACAATCTCAGAATGATAACATGAATGGTAACTCTGGTAAATGTTAATATTTGGAACATACTTTTGGAAGAATTTGTTTGCATTCGGGCCCGCTCTTTTCTTCCCCCATCTCTGCCCAAAGTGAGCAGCAGCCATCTTTTGATGAACTTTTCAATCTCTCCATCTGACGCACTGCCAGTACTTGCATTTCTTTCCACTAATTGAAAAGAAAAAAAAAAAGATCAGTCGCAATACTATAGACCAGTGGTGTCAAACTCAATTCCTGGAGGGCCGCAGCTCTGCAGAGTTTAGCTCCAACCAGCTCCAACTCACACCTGCTTGGAAGTTTCTAGTAATCCTGAAGACCTTGATTAGCTGGATCAGGTGTGCTTGATTATGGTTGGAGCTAAACTCTAGCACTATGTCAGCGAACTCACAATTATAGCTTCATTATAAATAAACATTACTTTGATAGTATATGTGTAGAACGGTTTATTAAAATGATATTAAATGTTAGATTAACAAATGTTTACTCACCAGGGTAGCAAGTTCTTCTGGTCTTCTGGCAATTAGCAGAACAAAAAGCCTGTCAGGTTTTGTCATTAGATGTCTAAGCTAGTGCACGTCTTGAAACTCATATAGCAAAAATAATGTTAAGTTGCCTTAACCACTGTAAGCTTGTTTCATTATATGAATTAAATCATTCATTTCCAAATGTAGTTAAAGAAAAAAGAGAATGTTGGATAAAAGGAAAAAAATATTAATAGAAATTAAAATTTAAAAAAAAATACACTAAGAAATAACATGGGCAGGTAAAATATATTGTTTAAGTTTAAGTGTCACTGCTACATACTATTTACCACATTGTAAACGAAGACCCACCCCCAGCACTCAACCTAAACTGGTCCGGGTCACCATGGCCATATCTCAGCCAAAATCAGACCAGCCCTTATGGTCCATAATCGGGCCGAATGTGGCTAAATGTGCCGTGTCTCAGTGCAAATCGGGCCAGGTCTGCAGCCAAATCTGGCAACCATTACTGGGCCAGAGCTGGCTCACTTTTGGTGAGCCGCTGCCAGAACACAACCAAGTGAGCCGACACTCAGCCGCAATTGGCCCAATTGCGCTGGCTACCTACTCACAACAGTTAGCTTATAATAATGTTTTCTAATTTGAGTGGTACGGGTAGGTTTACGCGGGAAATTCGAGCATGCCGCTGCGTCATTAAGTCACTTCTGTAAACATAAAGAAGTTGTCCCGGCTACTAGGCTATCGCATGTGAGGATCCTGCAGGTGGCAGATCGTTAGTCTTTTCTCACAGCAGCTAGAATAATTAAATGTCAAAAAATCATTTTGATGGCAGATTGTAATCCAGAAAGGATTATGTGAAACATATGTGAATTAAATTAAATTATATTCCAGTTTTAAATGTGCTTCTGATTACAGATAGCCTGGGATTACACAAGATTTGTATTTTAAAGACAACCAGTTCAAAGGGAACTTAGTTTGCTTTTTGGGTTAAAAGAATTTCTTGGTATGAAATTCAAATGGTATGACAATTAGATTAGACTGTGCAGAAATTGAAATCTACACGCTAATACACACTATACTCATAGTCACCAATGCTGATGTTGTTAACATTAATCATTTGAGAATAAAGTATAACAATGATAATAATTTGAAAGGTTTGATGTGATATGAGCTAACCGATCTTTAGATTTAATCACCATTGGTAGCGAGATTTATGGTAATTGTTCAGATGACAATATCTGGTGAAAATTCTTATTTGGGTCATATATTCCAAGACGTAGGCTAGAATCTGTGATAACTAAGTATAGGATTCACACCGGTGTGGTGACTGACTGCCACACATACTCCTCAAAACATTAGATTCATCCATGCTGGAGCCGTGTCAGAGTACAACCCACGCAAGGAAGATAATTCTGCAAGTAACTGCAATTCCTGGTTTTCAAACAGAGATGGCGACAAAGAGGCAAAACTTACGGACTGCAGCTTTAAATATGCTTAAAATTAGAAAATGCTACATAAAACAGAGAAAGCAGTGCAAGTGACAATAACAAGAGAAGAAGCCATTACTCACAGTGATTGAAGAATGATTCCAACTTACCACAGTTGTTTGATGAACTCATGAAAAACAGAGTGAGAGAGAAAAGAAATGGAGCGAGAAAAATAAGCGGTTGGGAACGCGAAATGCGAATGAAAATGCGAGTGACAAGCTAACAGGCTAACGGAATGCTAATGCGCTGTGCTAACGGTTTAGATTAAAAAAGCGAATGATGTCAAATTAGTTTGATAGATGCTATCAGAAATGTGGTGATAATTAAGTTATATTTTACCAGTTTAAACAACAGAGGGTGATAGTAAGATAGAGATTCCAACAGAAAAACAAAGCTACACAGAGCTACAATCACAAACCACTCAGCAGCACGGCAGGAGACGGATGAGCCTGTATCCACCATCAACTCAAATTCTACAGTAGCAGCAGAACCCTTTATGGAGACAGGACCAATTATCTTATTTGGTCATGCATGTAAAGAACAGTAGGCAGTTAAATTTCATGCACAGAATGTGAGTCAGTTGACTGACAAACTCATGCAAAATGTCCCGTTTTCTGGAATGTTTTAAATTTGTGCTGTGCATTGGCCAAATGTTTATCGGACTCGCAGTGGTAACATGCGGGATCACAATGTAGGCGGTAAAGAGCCAGAGGACGAAAGGTAGGGTCGTTACCTCCAACCCGCAGCATGACCGTGACTGTACGGTTTGCACACGGACGGCCTGATCCCCTTGCGATACTCTTTGCCTGTTCACTCGCAGCCTCAATCTGAGTGGTAATTGTGATTGCCTTTGATAAAGTCAAATCAGTTTCAAGCAACAGCCTCTCACAAATATTAGGTGCCTTGCAACATTACAACGTTTAATCAACTGGTCCCTGGTCATGTCATTTGTATTAGTGCTGAACTCGCATTTGGTAACCAAGTCTCTTAAAGCTGCAACGTAATGTAGTACTCATTCACTGGGCTTGAGTATGTTCGCAAAATGCGTGTTTCTTCACTACAATGTGGATTTTGGAGTCAAAGTATATCTGTAAAGCAGCACTTGTCAAGTCGAATGTGTTACCTGTATCGGGAAGTGTGTAGAAAAATTTGTTCCAAGACAATGAAGTAGAAGAGCTTTTTTTCTCACCCCAGGCCACTCATCACCAGTTGCACTGATCACAAGTAGATAGTTGCGAAACATTTTCTCCCACGTTGTAAATGTTATAGCTGGATTGCCCGGGCATGGAAGGAAGGGACTTGGAAATGGGGTGTTTACCGAGGTCATCCTTCTTCAATTTTATGCACAGGCATTCAGGATCCTTGTGGCCAATTTTGTTGCTTCTTATGCAGACGAATTAGACATAGGAGAAAGTATGATGAATTAAGATACTTCTTTTTATCAGTCTCTTGCAACAGCACAACCATATGCTTCTACCCTAACACTTCTGCGCTCTACTCTCCCCTCCTTTTCTTACTCCTCCAGCGACACCTTGTGTCAAAACAATATAACAATCTACAAAAGACAATCTAGCATCATTATTCAGCTCTTTAAATAGTTCCAAATGAAGCCAAAATAAATCAATACATTTATGTAATAGGAATATTTATATGGAATGCCAAACCTGACAAAAAAATTAATAAATACATAAATATACAAAGAAATGTAATAAAGAAAGAAAGAAAGAAAGAGACAAGTAAAAAATAATAATAAAATAAAATAAATAATTATTTATAATTTTATTTCCTTATGTATATTTTGGCCATATTGCCTATCTAATTGCCCATCTAAGTCAATAATTCTTATT
>NW_015542797.1:0-184 GCF_001515605.1 Sinocyclocheilus anshuiensis
TCTGTGCCAGCATTTGTGTGAAACAGAAGCAGTTAGATGTTAAGTCCAGTCACACACGCAGATCACGTTACGGCCGAACTCAGACATTCAGGAACAAACTTTTTAGCGCTGCCCCGCAGTTTTATCAAATAAATAGCTTAATCGCTCAAGAGCTACATTATCTTTCTCAACAAGGAGCTGGTAA
>NW_015542797.1:208-506 GCF_001515605.1 Sinocyclocheilus anshuiensis
TGCTCTGTGTGTGTGTGTGTGTGTGTGTAGAGAGAGAGGGAGTGGGGAGTGCAAACCGGGACACACAGGCTGTGTCAGTTTGAATGAAAATTGTGAATGCACTCCGCTTCCTTCTCCTCCCCCTCTCCCCCTCTCTCTCTCTCTCTCTCTCTCTCTCTCTCTCTCTCTCTCTCTCTCTCGGTGTCGTAAATGAACAGTTGATGAATCACACTTATCTGAGAATAGAATATTGAAGTGGAGATCGCTAAACTAAAAGCTAACCGCTGTTTTCAGAAAGCAAGCGCGTTTATCCACAGTG